>NC_135395.1:482500-791650 GCF_051989625.1 Stigmatopora argus | reverse complement strand
TTTGTCCCCTGCAACCAAACGAACTGTCAGAGACACAAATCTACAATGGACATAGTGTAAAATGGTCCAATTCAAGTAAGTTATTCATTTGGCATCATTCGAAGTGATAGAAATTAAGTTTTAATGAAAATTATCATACTCGGCCAAAACATGCTTTTCAGCCTCTGAAAAGCACATTTTGGCCATAAAAACTGAAAATGTCCCCTGCAACCAAACGAACTGTCGGAGACACAAATCTACAATGGACATAGTGTAAAATGGTCCAATTCAAGTAAGTTATTCATTTGGCATCATTCGAATGGATAGAAATCAAGTTTTAATGAAAATTATCATACTCGGCCAAAACATGCTTTTCAGCCTCTGAAAAGCACATTTTGGCCATAAAAACTGAAAATGTCCCCTGCAACCAAACGAACTGTCGGAGACACAAATCTACAATGGACATAGTGTAAAATGGTCCAATTCAAGTAAGTTGTTCATTTGGCATCATTCGAAGTGATAGAAATCAAGTTTTAATGAAAATTATCATACTCGGCCAAAACATGCTTTTCAGCCTCTGAAAAGCACATTTTGGCCATAAAAACTGAATATGTCCCCTGCAACCAAACGAACTGTCAGAGACACAAATCTACAATGGACATAGTGTAAAATGGTCCAATTCAAGCAAATTATTCATTTGGCATCATTCGAAGTGATAGAAATCAAGTTTTAATGAAAATTATCATACTCGGCCAAAACATGCTTTTCAGCCTCTGAAAAGCACATTTTGGCCATAAAAACTGAAAATGTCCCCTGCAACCAAACGAACTGTCGGAGACACAAATCTACAATGGACATAGTGTAAAATGGTCCAATTCAAGTAAGTTATTCATTTGGCATCAATCGAAGTGATAGAAATCAAGTTTTAATGAAAATTATCAAACTCGGCCAAAACATGCTTTTCAGCCCCTGAAAAGCACATTTTGGCCATAAAAAATGAATTTGTCCCCTGCAACCAAACGAACTGTCAGAGACACAAATCTACAATGGACATAGTGTAAAATGGTCCAATTCAAGTAAGTTATTCATTTGGCATCATTCGAAGTGATAGAAATTAAGTTTTAATGAAAATTATCATACTCTGCCAAAACATGCTTTTCAGCCTCTGAAAAGCACATTTTGGCCATAAAAACTGAAAATGTCCCCTGCAACCAAACGAACTGTCGGAGACACAAATCTACAATGGACATGGTGTAAAATGGTCCAATTCAAGTAAGTTATTCATTTGGCATCATTCGAAGTGATAGAAATCAAGTTTTAATGAAAATTATCATACTCGGCCAAAACATGCTTTTCAGCCTCTGAAAAGCACATTTTGGCCATAAAAACTGAATATGTCCCCTGCAACCAAACGAACTGTCAGAGACACAAATCTACAATGGACATAGTGTAAAATGGTCCAATTCAAGTAAGTTATTCATTTGGCATCATTCGAAGTGATAGAAATTAAGTTTTAATGAAAATTATCATACTCTGCCAAAACATGCTTTTCAGCCTCTGAAAAGCACATTTTGGCCATAAAAACTGAAAATGTCCCCTGCAACCAAACGAACTGTCGGAGACACAAATCTACAATGGACATGGTGTAAAATGGTCCAATTCAAGTAAGTTATTCATTTGGCATCATTCGAAGTGATAGAAATCAAGTTTTAATGAAAATTATCATACTCGGCCAAAACATGCTTTTCAGCCTCTGAAAAGCACATTTTGGCCATAAAAACTGAATATGTCCCCTGCAACCAAACGAACTGTCAGAGACACAAATCTACAATGGACATAGTGTAAAATGGTCCAATTCAAGCAAATTATTCATTTGGCATCATTCGAAGTGATAGAAACCAAGTTTTAATGAAAATTATCATACTCGGCCAAAACATGCTTTTCAGCCTCTGAAAAGCACATTTTGGCCATAAAAACTGAATATGTCCCCTGCAACCAAACGAACTGTCAGAGACACAAATCTACAATGGACATAGTGTAAAATGGTCCAATTCAAGCAAATTATTCATTTGGCATCATTCGAAGTGATAGAAATCAAGTTTTAATGAAAATGATCATACTCGGCCAAAACATGCTTTTCAGCCTCTGAAAAGCACATTTTGGCCATAAAAACTGAAAATGTCCCCTGCAACCAAACGAACTGTCGGAGACACAAATCTACAATGGACATAGTGTAAAATGGTCCAATTCAAGTAAGTTATTCATTTGGCATCATTCGAATGGATAGAAATCAAGTTTTAATGAAAATTATCATACTCTGCCAAAACGTGCTTTTCAGCCCCTGAAAAGCACATTTTGGCCATAAAAACTGAATATGTCCCCTGCAAACAAACGAACTGTCAGAGACACAAATCTACAATGGACATAGTGTAAAATGGTCCAAATTCAAGTAAATTATTCATTTGGCATCATTCGAAGTGATAGAAATCAAGTTTTAATGAAAATTATCATACTCCGCCAAAACATGCTTTCAGCCTCTGAAAAGCACATTTTGGCCATAAAAACTGAATATGTCCCCTGCAACCAAACGAACTGTCAGAGACACAAATCTACAATGGACATAGTGTAAAATGGTCCAATTCAAGTAAGTTATTCATTTGGCATCATTCGAAGTGATAGAAATTAAGTTTTAATGAAAATTATCATACTCGGCCAAAACATGCTTTTCAGCCTCTGAAAAGCACATTTTGGCCATAAAAACTGAAAATGTCCCCTGCAACCAAACGAACTGTCGGAGACACAAATCTACAATGGACATAGTGTAAAATGGTCCAATTCAAGTAAGTTATTCATTTGGCATCATTCGAATGGATAGAAATCAAGTTTTAATGAAAATTATCATACTCGGCCAAAACATGCTTTTCAGCCTCTGAAAAGCACATTTTGGCCATAAAAACTGAAAATGTCCCCTGCAACCAAACGAACTGTCGGAGACACAAATCTACAATGGACATAGTGTAAAATGGTCCAATTCAAGTAAGTTGTTCATTTGGCATCATTCGAAGTGATAGAAATCAAGTTTTAATGAAAATTATCATACTCGGCCAAAACATGCTTTTCAGCCTCTGAAAAGCACATTTTGGCCATAAAAACTGAATATGTCCCCTGCAACCAAACGAACTGTCAGAGACACAAATCTACAATGGACATAGTGTAAAATGGTCCAATTCAAGCAAATTATTCATTTGGCATCATTCGAAGTGATAGAAATCAAGTTTTAATGAAAATTATCATACTCGGCCAAAACATGCTTTTCAGCCTCTGAAAAGCACATTTTGGCCATAAAAACTGAAAATGTCCCCTGCAACCAAAAGAACTGTCGGAGACACAAATCTACAATGGACATAGTGTAAAATGGTCCAATTCAAGTAAGTTATTCATTTGGCATCAATCGAAGTGATAGAAATCAAGTTTTAATGAAAATTATCAAACTCGGCCAAAACATGCTTTTCAGCCCCTGAAAAGCACATTTTGGCCATAAAAAATGAATTTGTCCCCTGCAACCAAACGAACTGTCAGAGACACAAATCTACAATGGACATAGTGTAAAATGGTCCAATTCAAGTAAGTTATTCATTTGGCATCATTCGAAGTGATAGAAATTAAGTTTTAATGAAAATTATCATACTCTGCCAAAACATGCTTTTCAGCCTCTGAAAAGCACATTTTGGCCATAAAAACTGAAAATGTCCCCTGCAACCAAACGAAATGTCGGAGACACAAATCTACAATGGACATGGTGTAAAATGGTCCAATTCAAGTAAGTTATTCATTTGGCATCATTCGAAGTGATAGAAATCAAGTTTTAATGAAAATTATCATACTCGGCCAAAACATGCTTTTCAGCCTCTGAAAAGCACATTTTGGCCATAAAAACTGAATATGTCCCCTGCAACCAAACGAACTGTCAGAGACACAAATCTACAATGGACATAGTGTAAAATGGTCCAATTCAAGCAAATTATTCATTTGGCATCATTCGAAGTGATAGAAACCAAGTTTTAATGAAAATTATCATACTCGGCCAAAACATGCTTTTCAGCCTCTGAAAAGCACATTTTGGCCATAAAAACTGAATATGTCCCCTGCAACCAAACGAACTGTCAGAGACACAAATCTACAATGGACATAGTGTAAAATGGTCCAATTCAAGCAAATTATTCATTTGGCATCATTCGAAGTGATAGAAATCAAGTTTTAATGAAAATGATTATACTCGGCCAAAACATGCTTTTCAGCCTCTGAAAAGCACATTTTGGCCATAAAAACTGAAAATGTCCCCTGCAACCAAACGAACTGTCGGAGACACAAATCTACAATGGACATAGTGTAAAATGGTCCAATTCAAGTAAGTTATTCATTTGGCATCATTCGAATGGATAGAAATCAAGTTTTAATGAAAATTATCATACTCTGCCAAAACGTGCTTTTCAGCCCCTGAAAAGCACATTTTGGCCATAAAAACTGAATATGTCCCCTGCAAACAAACGAACTGTCAGAGACACAAATCTACAATGGACATAGTGTAAAATGGTCCAAATTCAAGTAAATTATTCATTTGGCATCATTCAAAGTGATAGAAATCAAGTTTTAATGAAAATTATCATACTCCGCCAAAACATGCTTTCAGCCTCTGAAAAGCACATTTTGGCCATAAAAACTGAATATGTCCCCTGCAACCAAACGAACTGTCAGAGACACAAATCTACAATGGACATAGTGTAAAATGGTCCAATTCAAGTAAGTTATTCATTTGGCATCATTCGAAGTGATAGAAATTAAGTTTTAATGAAAATTATCATACTCGGCCAAAACATGCTTTTCAGCCTCTGAAAAGCACATTTTGGCCATAAAAACTGAAAATGTCCCCTGCAACCAAACGAACTGTCGGAGACACAAATCTACAATGGACATAGTGTAAAATGGTCCAATTCAAGTAAGTTATTCATTTGGCATCATTCGAATGGATAGAAATCAAGTTTTAATGAAAATTATCATACTCGGCCAAAACATGCTTTTCAGCCTATGAAAAGCACATTTTGGCCATAAAAACTGAAAATGTCCCCTGCAACCAAACGAACTGTCGGAGACACAAATCTACAATGGACATAGTGTAAAATGGTCCAATTCAAGTAAGTTGTTCATTTGGCATCATTCGAAGTGATAGAAATCAAGTTTTAATGAAAATTATCATACTCGGCCAAAACATGCTTTTCAGCCTCTGAAAAGCACATTTTGGCCATAAAAACTGAATATGTCCCCTGCAACCAAACGAACTGTCAGAGACACAAATCTACAATGGACATAGTGTAAAATGGTCCAATTCAAGCAAATTATTCATTTGGCATCATTCGAAGTGATAGAAATCAAGTTTTAATGAAAATTATCATACTCGGCCAAAACATGCTTTTCAGCCTCTGAAAAGCACATTTTGGCCATAAAAACTGAAAATGTCCCCTGCAACCAAACGAACTGTCGGAGACACAAATCTACAATGGACATAGTGTAAAATGGTCCAATTCAAGTAAGTTATTCATTTGGCATCAATCGAAGTGATAGAAATCAAGTTTTAATGAAAATTATCAAACTCGGCCAAAACATGCTTTTCAGCCCCTGAAAAGCACATTTTGGCCATAAAAACTGAAAATGTCCCCTGCAACCAAACGAACTGTCGGAGACACAAATCTACAATGGACATAGTGTAAAATGGTCCAATTCAAGTAAGTTGTTCATTTGGCATCATTCGAAGTGATAGAAATCAAGTTTTAATGAAAATTATCATACTCGGCCAAAACATGCTTTTCAGCCTCTGAAAAGCACATTTTGGCCATAAAAACTGAATATGTCCCCTGCAACCAAACGAACTGTCAGAGACACAAATCTACAATGGACATAGTGTAAAATGGTCCAATTCAAGCAAATTATTCATTTGGCATCATTCGAAGTGATAGAAATCAAGTTTTAATGAAAATTATCATACTCGGCCAAAACATGCTTTTCAGCCTCTGAAAAGCACATTTTGGCCATAAAAACTGAAAATGTCCCCTGCAACCAAACGAACTGTCGGAGACACAAATCTACAATGGACATAGTGTAAAATGGTCCAATTCAAGTAAGTTATTCATTTGGCATCATTCGAATGGATAGAAATCAAGTTTTAATGAAAATTATCATACTCGGCCAAAACCTGCTTTTCAGCCTCTGAAAAGCACATTTTGGCCATAAAAACTGAAAATGTCCCCTGCAACCAAACGAACTGTCGGAGACACAAATCTACAATGGACATAGTGTAAAATTGTCCAATTCAAGTAAGTTATTCATTTGGCATCATTCGAAGTGATAGAAATCAAGTTTTAATGAAAATTACCATACTCGGCCAAAACATGCTTTTCAGCCTCTGAAAAGCACATTTTGGCCATAAAAACTGAAAATGTCCCCTGCAACCAAACGAACTGTCGGAGACACAAATCTACAATGGACATAGTGTAAAATGGTCCAATTCAAGTAAGTTATTCATTTGGCATCAATCGAAGTGATAGAAATCAAGTTTTAATGAAAATTATCAAACTCGGCCAAAACATGCTTTTCAGCCCCTGAAAAGCACATTTTGGCCATAAAAAATGAATTTGTCCCCTGCAACCAAACGAACTGTCAGAGACACAAATCTACAATGGACATAGTGTAAAATGGTCCAATTCAAGTAAGTTATTCATTTGGCATCATTCGAAGTGATAGAAATTAAGTTTTAATGAAAATTATCATACTCTGCCAAAACATGCTTTTCAGCCTCTGAAAAGCACATTTTGGCCATAAAAACTGAAAATGTCCCCTGCAACCAAACGAACTGTCGGAGACACAAATCTACAATGGACATGGTGTAAAATGGTCCAATTCAAGTAAGTTATTCATTTGGCATCATTCGAAGTGATAGAAATCAAGTTTTAATGAAAATTATCATACTCGGCCAAAACATGCTTTTCAGCCTCTGAAAAGCACATTTTGGCCATAAAAACTGAATATGTCCCCTGCAACCAAACGAACTGTCAGAGACACAAATCTACAATGGACATAGTGTAAAATGGTCCAATTCAAGCAAATTATTCATTTGGCATCATTCGAAGTGATAGAAACCAAGTTTTAATGAAAATTATCATACTCGGCCAAAACATGCTTTTCAGCCTCTGAAAAGCACATTTTGGCCATAAAAACTGAAAATGTCCCCTGCAACCAAACGAACTGTTGGAGACACAAATCTACAATGGACATAGTGTAAAATGGTCCAATTCAAGTAAGTTATTCATTTGGCATCATTCGAATGGATAGAAATCAAGTTTTAATGAAAATTATCATACTCTGCCAAAACGTGCGTTTCAGCCCCTGAAAAGCACATTTTGGCCATAAAAACTGAATATGTCCCCTGCAAACAAACGAACTGTCAGAGACAAAAATCTACAATGGACATAGTGTAAAATGGTCCAATTCAAGCAAATTATTCATTTGGCATCATTCGAAGTGATAGAAATCAAGTTTTAATGAAAATTATCATACTCCGCCAAAACATGCTTTTCAGCCTCTGAAAAGCACATTTTGGCCATAAAAACTGAATATGTCCCCTGCAACCAAACGAACTGTCAGAGACACAAATCTACAATGGACATAGTGTAAAATGGTCCAAATTCAAGTAAGTTATTCATTTGGCATCAATCGAAGTGATAGAAATCAAGTTTTAATGAAAATTATCAAACTCGGCCAAAACATGCTTTTCAGCCCCTGAAAAGCACATTTTGGCCATAAAAACTGAAAATGTCCCCTGCAACCAAACGAACTGTCGGAGACACAAATCTACAATGGACATAGTGTAAAATGGTCCAATTCACGTAAGTTGTTCATTTGGCATCATTCGAAGTGATAGAAATCAAGTTTTAATGAAAATTATCATACTCGGCCAAAACATGCTTTTCAGCCTCTGAAAAGCACATTTTGGCCATAAAAACTGAATATGTCCCCTGCAACCAAACGAACTGTCAGAGACACAAATCTACAATGGACATAGTGTAAAATGGTCCAATTCAAGCAAATTATTCATTTGGCATCATTCGAAGTGATAGAAATCAAGTTTTAATGAAAATGATCATACTCGGCCAAAACATGCTTTTCAGCCTCTGAAAAGCACATTTTGGCCATAAAAACTGAAAATGTCCCCTGCAACCAAACGAACTGTCGGAGACACAAATCTACAATGGACATAGTGTAAAATGGTCCAATTCAAGTAAGTTATTCATTTGGCATCATTCGAATGGATAGAAATCAAGTTTTAATGAAAATTATCATACTCTGCCAAAACGTGCTTTTCAGCCCCTGAAAAGCACATTTTGGCCATAAAAACTGAATATGTCCCCTGCAAACAAACGAACTGTCAGAGACACAAATCTACAATGGACATAGTGTAAAATGGTCCAAATTCAAGTAAATTATTCATTTGGCATCATTCGAAGTGATATAAATCAAGTTTTAATGAAAATTATCATACTCCGCCAAAACATGCTTTCAGCCTCTGAAAAGCACATTTTGGCCATAAAAACTGAATATGTCCCCTGCAACCAAACGAACTGTCAGAGACACAAATCTACAATGGACATAGTGTAAAATGGTCCAATTCAAGTAAGTTGTTCATTTGGCATCATTCGAAGTGATAGAAATCAAGTTTTAATGAAAATTATCATACTCGGCCAAAACATGCTTTTCAGCCTCTGAAAAGCACATTTTGGCCATAAAAACTGAATATGTCCCCTGCAACCAAACGAACTGTCAGAGACACAAATCTACAATGGACATAGTGTAAAATGGTCCAATTCAAGCAAATTATTCATTTGGCATCATTCGAAGTGATAGAAATCAAGTTTTAATGAAAATTATCATACTCGGCCAAAACATGCTTTTCAGCCTCTGAAAAGCACATTTTGGCCATAAAAACTGAAAATGTCCCCTGCAACCAAACGAACTGTCGGAGACACAAATCTACAATGGACATAGTGTAAAATGGTCCAATTCAAGTAAGTTATTCATTTGGCATCATTCGAATGGATAGAAATCAAGTTTTAATGAAAATTATCATACTCGGCCAAAACCTGCTTTTCAGCCTCTGAAAAGCACATTTTGGCCATAAAAACTGAAAATGTCCCCTGCAACCAAACGAACTGTCGGAGACACAAATCTACAATGGACATAGTGTAAAATTGTCCAATTCAAGTAAGTTATTCATTTGGCATCATTCGAAGTGATAGAAATCAAGTTTTAATGAAAATTACCATACTCGGCCAAAACATGCTTTTCAGCCTCTGAAAAGCACATTTTGGCCATAAAAACTGAAAATGTCCCCTGCAACCAAACGAACTGTCGGAGACACAAATCTACAATGGACATAGTGTAAAATGGTCCAATTCAAGTAAGTTATTCATTTGGCATCAATCGAAGTGATAGAAATCAAGTTTTAATGAAAATTATCAAACTCGGCCAAAACATGCTTTTCAGCCCCTGAAAAGCACATTTTGGCCATAAAAAATGAATTTGTCCCCTGCAACCAAACGAACTGTCAGAGACACAAATCTACAATGGACATAGTGTAAAATGGTCCAATTCAAGTAAGTTATTCATTTGGCATCATTCGAAGTGATAGAAATTAAGATTTAATGAAAATTATCATACTCTGCCAAAACATGCTTTTCAGCCTCTGAAAAGCACATTTTGGCCATAAAAACTGAAAATGTCCCCTGCAACCAAACGAACTGTCGGAGACACAAATCTACAATGGACATGGTGTAAAATGGTCCAATTCAAGCAAATTATTCATTTGGCATCATTCGAAGTGATAGAAATCAAGTTTTAATGAAAATGATCATACTCGGCCAAAACATGCTTTTCAGCCTCTGAAAAGCACATTTTGGCCATAAAAACTGAAAATGTCCCCTGCAACCAAACGAACTGTCGGAGACACAAATCTACAATGGACATAGTGTAAAATGGTCCAATTCAAGTAAGTTATTCATTTGGCATCATTCGAATGGATAGAAATCAAGTTTTAATGAAAATTATCATACTCTGCCAAAACGTGCTTTTCAGCCCCTGAAAAGCACATTTTGGCCATAAAAACTGAATATGTCCCCTGCAAACAAACGAACTGTCAGAGACACAAATCTACAATGGACATAGTGTAAAATGGTCCAAATTCAAGTAAATTATTCATTTGGCATCATTCGAAGTGATATAAATCAAGTTTTAATGAAAATTATCATACTCCGCCAAAACATGCTTTCAGCCTCTGAAAAGCACATTTTGGCCATAAAAACTGAATATGTCCCCTGCAACCAAACGAACTGTCAGAGACACAAATCTACAATGGACATAGTGTAAAATGGTCCAATTCAAGTAAGTTGTTCATTTGGCATCATTCGAAGTGATAGAAATCAAGTTTTAATGAAAATTATCATACTCGGCCAAAACATGCTTTTCAGCCTCTGAAAAGCACATTTTGGCCATAAAAACTGAATATGTCCCCTGCAACCAAACGAACTGTCAGAGACACAAATCTACAATGGACATAGTGTAAAATGGTCCAATTCAAGCAAATTATTCATTTGGCATCATTCGAAGTGATAGAAATCAAGTTTTAATGAAAATTATCATACTCGGCCAAAACATGCTTTTTAGCCTCTGAAAAGCACATTTTGGCCATAAAAACTGAAAATGTCCCCTGCAACCAAACGAACTGTCGGAGACACAAATCTACAATGGACATAGTGTAAAATGGTCCAATTCAAGTAAGTTATTCATTTGGCATCATTCGAATGGATAGAAATCAAGTTTTAATGAAAATTATCATACTCGGCCAAAACCTGCTTTTCAGCCTCTGAAAAGCACATTTTGGCCATAAAAACTGAAAATGTCCCCTGCAACCAAACGAACTGTCGGAGACACAAATCTACAATGGACATAGTGTAAAATTGTCCAATTCAAGTAAGTTATTCATTTGGCATCATTCGAAGTGATAGAAATCAAGTTTTAATGAAAATTACCATACTCGGCCAAAACATGCTTTTCAGCCTCTGAAAAGCACATTTTGGCCATAAAAACTGAAAATGTCCCCTGCAACCAAACGAACTGTCGGAGACACAAATCTACAATGGACATAGTGTAAAATGGTCCAATTCAAGTAAGTTATTCATTTGGCATCAATCGAAGTGATAGAAATCAAGTTTTAATGAAAATTATCAAACTCGGCCAAAACATGCTTTTCAGCCCCTGAAAAGCACATTTTGGCCATAAAAAATGAATTTGTCCCCTGCAACCAAACGAACTGTCAGAGACACAAATCTACAATGGACATAGTGTAAAATGGTCCAATTCAAGTAAGTTATTCATTTGGCATCATTCGAAGTGATAGAAATTAAGTTTTAATGAAAATTATCATACTCTGCCAAAACATGCTTTTCAGCCTCTGAAAAGCACATTTTGGCCATAAAAACTGAAAATGTCCCCTGCAACCAAACGAACTGTCGGAGACACAAATCTACAATGGACATGGTGTAAAATGGTCCAATTCAAGTAAGTTATTCATTTGGCATCATTCGAAGTGATAGAAATCAAGTTTTAATGAAAATTATCATACTCAGCCAAAACATGCTTTTCAGCCTCTGAAAAGCACATTTTGGCCATAAAAACTGAATATGTCCCCTGCAACCAAACGAACTGTCAGAGACACAAATCTACAATGGACATAGTGTAAAATGGTCCAATTCAAGCAAATTATTCATTTGGCATCATTCGAAGTGATAGAAACCAAGTTTTAATGAAAATTATCATACTCGGCCAAAACATGCTTTTCAGCCTCTGAAAAGCACATTTTGGCCATAAAAACTGAAAATGTCCCCTGCAACCAAACGAACTGTTGGAGACACAAATCTACAATGGACATAGTGTAAAATGGTCCAATTCAAGTAAGTTATTCATTTGGCATCATTCGAATGGATAGAAATCAAGTTTTAATGAAAATTATCATACTCTGCCAAAACGTGCGTTTCAGCCCCTGAAAAGCACATTTTGGCCATAAAAACTGAATATGTCCCCTGCAAACAAACGAACTGTCAGAGACAAAAATCTACAATGGACATAGTGTAAAATGGTCCAATTCAAGCAAATTATTCATTTGGCATCATTCGAAGTGATAGAAATCAAGTTTTAATGAAAATTATCATACTCCGCCAAAACATGCTTTTCAGCCTCTGAAAAGCACATTTTGGCCATAAAAACTGAATATGTCCCCTGCAACCAAACGAACTGTCAGAGACACAAATCTACAATGGACATAGTGTAAAATGGTCCAAATTCAAGTAAGTTATTCATTTGGCATCAATCGAAGTGATAGAAATCAAGTTTTAATGAAAATTATCAAACTCGGCCAAAACATGCTTTTCAGCCCCTGAAAAGCACATTTTGGCCATAAAAACTGAAAATGTCCCCTGCAACCAAACGAACTGTCGGAGACACAAATCTACAATGGACATAGTGTAAAATGGTCCAATTCAAGTAAGTTGTTCATTTGGCATCATTCGAAGTGATAGAAATCAAGTTTTAATGAAAATTATCATACTCGGCCAAAACATGCTTTTCAGCCTCTGAAAAGCACATTTTGGCCATAAAAACTGAATATGTCCCCTGCAACCAAACGAACTGTCAGAGACACAAATCTACAATGGACATAGTGTAAAATGGTCCAATTCAAGCAAATTATTCATTTGGCATCATTCGAAGTGATAGAAATCAAGTTTTAATGAAAATGATCATACTCGGCCAAAACATGCTTTTCAGCCTCTGAAAAGCACATTTTGGCCATAAAAACTGAAAATGTCCCCTGCAACCAAACGAACTGTCGGAGACACAAATCTACAATGGACATAGTGTAAAATGGTCCAATTCAAGTAAGTTATTCATTTGGCATCATTCGAATGGATAGAAATCAAGTTTTAATGAAAATTATCATACTCTGCCAAAACGTGCTTTTCAGCCCCTGAAAAGCACATTTTGGCCATAAAAACTGAATATGTCCCCTGCAAACAAACGAACTGTCAGAGACACAAATCTACAATGGACATAGTGTAAAATGGTCCAAATTCAAGTAAATTATTCATTTGGCATCATTCGAAGTGATAGAAATCAAGTTTTAATGAAAATTATCATACTCCGCCAAAACATGCTTTCAGCCTCTGAAAAGCACATTTTGGCCATAAAAACTGAATATGTCCCCTGCAACCAAACGAACTGTCAGAGACACAAATCTACAATGGACATAGTGTAAAATGGTCCAATTCAAGTAAGTTATTCATTTGGCATCATTCGAAGTGATAGAAATTAAGTTTTAATGAAAATTATCATACTCGGCCAAAACATGCTTTTCAGCCTCTGAAAAGCACATTTTGGCCATAAAAACTGAAAATGTCCCCTGCAACCAAACGAACTGTCGGAGACACAAATCTACAATGGACATAGTGTAAAATGGTCCAATTCAAGTAAGTTATTCATTTGGCATCATTCGAATGGATAGAAATCAAGTTTTAATGAAAATTATCATACTCGGCCAAAACATGCTTTTCAGCCTCTGAAAAGCACATTTTGGCCATAAAAACTGAAAATGTCCCCTGCAACCAAACGAACTGTCGGAGACACAAATCTACAATGGACATAGTGTAAAATGGTCCAATTCAAGTAAGTTATTCATTTGGCATCATTCGAAGTGATAGAAATCAAGTTTTAATGAAAATTACCATACTCGGCCAAAACATGCTTTTCAGCCTCTGAAAAGCACATTTTGGCCATAAAAACTGAAAATGTCCCCTGCAACCAAACGAACTGTCGGAGACACAAATCTACAATGGACATAGTGTAAAATGGTCCAATTCAAGTAAGTTATTCATTTGGCATCAATCGAAGTGATAGAAATCAAGTTTTAATGAAAATTATCAAACTCGGCCAAAACATGCTTTTCAGCCCCTGAAAAGCACATTTTGGCCATAAAAACTGAATTTGTCCCCTGCAACCAAACGAACTGTCAGAGACACAAATCTACAATGGACATAGTGTAAAATGGTCAAATTCAAGTAAGTTATTCATTTGGCATCATTCGAAGTGATAGAAATTAAGTTTTAATGAAAATTATCATACTCTGCCAAAACATGCTTTTCAGCCTCTGAAAAGCACATTTTGGCCATAAAAACTGAAAATGTCCCCTGCAACCAAACGAACTGTCGGAGACACAAATCTACAATGGACATAGTGTAAAATGGTCCAATTCAAGTAAGTTATTCATTTGGCATCATTCGAATGGATAGAAATCAAGTTTTAATGAAAATTATCATACTCGGCCAAACCATGCTTTTCAGCCTCTGAAAAGCACATTTTGGCCATAAAAACTGAAAATGTCCCCTGAAACCAAACGAACTGTCGGAGACACAAATCTACAATGGACATAGTGTAAAATTGTCCAATTCAAGTAAGTTATTCATTTGGCATCATTCGAAGTGATAGAAATCAAGTTTTAATGAAAATTACCATACTCGGCCAAAACATGCTTTTCAGCCTCTGAAAAGCACATTTTGGCCATAAAAACTGAAAATGTCCCCTGCAACCAAACGAACTGTCGGAGACACAAATCTACATTGGACATAGTGTAAAATGGTCCAATTCAAGTAAGTTATTCATTTGGCATCATTCGAATGGATAGAAATCAAGTTTTAATGAAAATTATCATACTCTGCCAAAACGTGCTTTTCAGCCCCTGAAAAGCACATTTTGGCCAAAAAAACTGAATATGTCCCCTGCAAACAAACGAACTGTCAGAGACACAAATCTACAAGGGACATAGTGTAAAATGGTCCAATTCAAGTAAGTTATTCATTTGGCATCATTCGAAGTGATAGAAATTAAGTTTTAATGAAAATTATCATACTCTGCCAAAACATGCTTTTCAGCCTCTGAAAAGCACATTTTGGCCATAAAAACTGAAAATGTCCCCTGCAACCAAACGAACTGTCGGAGACACAAATCTACAATGGACATAGTGTAAAATGGTCCAATTCAAGTAAGTTATTCATTTGGCATCATTCGAAGTGATAGAAATTAAGTTTTAATGAAAATCATCATACCTGGCCAAAACATGCTTTTCAGCCCCTGAAAAGCACATTTTGGCCATAAAAACTGAATATGTCCCCTGCAACCAAACGAACTGTCAGAGACACAAATCTACAATGGACATAGTTTAAAATGGTCCAATTCAAGTAAGTTATTCATTTGGCATCATTCGAATGGATAGAAATCAATTTTCAATGAAAATTATCATATTCTGCCAAAACGTGCTTTTCAGCCCCTGAAAAGCACATTTTGGCCATAAAAACTGAATATGTCCCCTGCAACGTAATGAACTGTCAGAGACACAAATCTACAATGGACATAGTGTAAAATGGTCCAATTCAAGTAAGTTATTCATTTGGCATCATTCGAAGTGATAGAAATTAAGTTTTAATGTAAATTATCATACTCGGCCAAAACATGCTTTTCAGCCTCTGAAAAGCACATTTTGGCCATAAAAACTGAATATGTCCCCTGCAACCAAACGAACTGTCAGAGACACAAATCTACAATGGACATAGTGTAAAATGGTCCAAATTCAAGTAAATTATTCATTTGGCATCATTCGAAGTGATAGAAATCAAGTTTTAATGAAAATTATCATACTCCGCCAAAACATGCTTTCAGCCTCTGAAAAGCACATTTTGGCCATAAAAACTGAATATGTCCCCTGCAACCAAACGAACTGTCAGAGACACAAATCTACAATGGACATAGTGTAAAATGGTCCAATTCAAGTAAGTTATTCATTTGGCATCATTCGAAGTGATAGAAATTAAGTTTTAATGAAAATTATCATACTCTGCCAAAACATGCTTTTCAGCCTCTGAAAAGCACATTTTGGCCATAAAAACTGAAAATGTCCCCTGCAACCAAACGAACTGTCGGAGACACAAATCTACAATGGACATAGTGTAAAATGGTCCAATTCAAGTAAGTTATTCATTTGGCATCATTCGAATGGATAGAAATCAAGTTTTAATGAAAATTATCATACTCTGCCAAAACGTGCTTTTCTGCCCATGAAAAGCACATTTTGGCCATAAAAACTGAATATGTCCCCTGTAAACAAACGAACTGTCAGAGACACAAATCTACAATGGACATAGTGTAAAATGGTCCAAATTCAAGTAAATTATTCATTTGGCATCATTCGAATGGATAGAAATCAAGTTTCAATGAAAATTATCATATTCTGCCAAAACGTGCTTTTCAGCCCCTGAAAAGCACATTTTGGCCATAAAAACTGAATATGTCTCCTGCAACGAAATGAACTGTCAGAGACACAAATCTACAATGGACATAGTGTAAAATGGTCCAATTCAAGTAAGTTATTCATTTGGCATCAATCGAAGTGATAGAAATCAAGTTTTAATGAAAATTATCAAACTCGGCCAAAACATGCTTTTCAGCCCCTGAAAAGGACATTTTGGCCATAAAAAATGAATTTGTCCCCTGCAACCAAACGAACTGTCAGAGACACAAATCTACAATGGACATAGTGTAAAATGGTCCAATTCAAGTAAGTTATTCATTTGGCATCATTCGAAGTGATAGAAATTAAGTTTTAATGAAAATTATCATACTCTGCCAAAACATGCTTTTCAGCCTCTGAAAAGCACATTTTGGCCATAAAAACTGAAAATGTCCCCTGCAACCAAACGAACTGTCGGAGACACAAATCTACAATGGACATGGTGTAAAATGGTCCAATTCAAGTAAGTTATTCATTTGGCATCATTCGAAGTGATAGAAATCAAGTTTTAATGAAAATTATCATACTCGGCCAAAACATGCTTTTCAGCCTCTGAAAAGCACATTTTGGCCATAAAAACTGAATATGTCCCCTGCAACCAAACGAACTGTCAGAGACACAAATCTACAATGGACATAGTGTAAAATGGTCCAATTCAAGCAAATTATTCATTTGGCATCATTCGAAGTGATAGAAACCAAGTTTTAATGAAAATTATCATACTCGGCCAAAACATGCTTTTCAGCCTCTGAAAAGCACATTTTGGCCATAAAAACTGAAAATGTCCCCTGCAACCAAACGAACTGTCGGAGACACAAATCTACAATGGACATAGTGTAAAATGGTCCAATTCAAGTAAGTTATTCATTTGGCATCATTCGAATGGATAGAAATCAAGTTTTAATGAAAATTATCATACTCTGCCAAAACGTGCTTTTCAGCCCCTGAAAAGCACATTTTGGCCATAAAAACTGAATATGTCCCCTGCAAACAAACGAACTGTCAGAGACAAAAATCTACAATGGACATAGTGTAAAATGGTCCAATTCAAGCAAATTATTCATTTGGCATCATTCGAAGTGATAGAAATCAAGTTTTAATGAAAATTATCATACTCCGCCAAAACATGCTTTTCAGCCTCTGAAAAGCACATTTTGGCCATAAAAACTGAATATGTCCCCTGCAACCAAACGAACTGTCAGAGACACAAATCTACAATGGACATAGTGTAAAATGGTCCAATTCAAGTAAGTTATTCATTTGGCATCATTCGAAGTGATAGAAATCAAGTTTTAATGAAAATTACCATACTCGGCCAAAACATGCTTTTCAGCCTCTGAAAAGCACATTTTGGCCATAAAAACTGAAAATGTCCCCTGCAACCAAACGAACTGTCGGAGACACAAATCTACAATGGACATAGTGTAAAATGGTCCAATTCAAGTAAGTTATTCATTTGGCATCAATCGAAGTGATAGAAATCAAGTTTTAATGAAAATTATCAAACTCGGCCAAAACATGCTTTTCAGCCCCTGAAAAGCACATTTTTGCCATAAAAACTGAAAATGTCCCCTGCAACCAAACGAACTGTCGGAGACACAAATCTACAATGGACATAGTGTAAAATGGTCCAATTCAAGTAAGTTGTTCATTTGGCATCATTCGAAGTGATAGAAATCAAGTTTTAATGAAAATTATCATACTCGGCCAAAACATGCTTTTCAGCCTCTGAAAAGCACATTTTGGCCATAAAAACTGAATATGTCCCCTGCAACCAAACGAACTGTCAGAGACACAAATCTACAATGGACATAGTGTAAAATGGTCCAATTCAAGCAAATTATTCATTTGGCATCATTCGAAGTGATAGAAATCAAGTTTTAATGAAAATTATCATACTCGGCCAAAACATGCTTTTCAGCCTCTGAAAAGCACATTTTGGCCATAAAAACTGAAAATGTCCCCTGCAACCAAACGAACTGTCGGAGACACAAATGTACAATGGACATAGTGTAAAATGGTCCAATTCAAGTAAGTTATTCATTTGGCATCATTCGAATGGATAGAAATCAAGTTTTAATGAAAATTATCATACTCTGCCAAAACGTGCTTTTCAGCCCCTGAAAAGCACATTTTGGCCATAAAAACTGAATATGTCCCCTGCAAACAAACGAACTGTCAGAGACACAAATCTACAATGGACATAGTGTAAAATGGTCCAAATTCAAGCAAATTATTCATTTGGCATCATTCGAATGGATAGAAATCAAGTTTTAATGAAAATTATCATACTCTGCCAAAACGTGCTTTTCAGCCCCTGAAAAGCACATTTTGGCCATAAAAACTGAATATGTCCCCTGCAAACAAACGAACTGTCAGAGACACAAATCTACAATGGACATAGTGTAAAATGGTCCAAATTCAAGTAAATTATTCATTTGGCATCATTCGAATGGATAGAAATCAAGTTTTAATGAAAATTATCATACTCTGCCAAAACGTGCTTTTCAGCCCCTGAAAAGCACATTTTGGCCATAAAAACTGAATATGTCCCCTGCAAACAAACGAACTGTCAGAGACACAAATCTACAATGGACATGGTGTAAAATGGTCCAATTCAAGTAAGTTATTCATTTGGCATCATTCGAATGGATAGAAATCAAGTTTTAATGAAAATTATCATACTCTGCCAAAACGTGCTTTTCAGCCCCTGAAAAGCACATTTTGGCCATAAAAACTGAATATGTCCCCTGCAAACAAACGAACTGTCAGAGACACAAATCTACAATGGACATGGTGTAAAATGGTCCAATTCAAGCAAATTATTCATTTGGCATCATTCGAAGTGATAGAAATCAAGTTTTAATGAAAATTATCATACTCGGCCAAAACATGCTTTTCAGCCTCTGAAAAGCACATTTTGGCCATAAAAACTGAATATGTCCCCTGCAACCAAACGAACTGTCAGAGACACAAATCTACAATGGACATAGTGTAAAATGGTCCAATTCAAGTAAGTTATTCATTTGGCATCATTCGAAGTGATAGAAATTAAGTTTTAATGAAAATTATCATACTCTGCCAAAACATGCTTTTCAGCCTCTGAAAAGCACATTTTGGCCATAAAAACTGAAAATGTCCCCTGCAACCAAACGAACTGTCGGAGACACAAATCTACAATGGACATAGTGTAAAATGGTCCAATTCAAGTAAGTTATTCATTTGGCATCATTCGAAGTGATAGAAATTAAGTTTTAATGAAAATCATCATACCTGGCCAAAACATGCTTTTCAGCCCCTGAAAAGCACATTTTGGCCATAAAAACTGAATATGTCCCCTGCAACCAAACGAACTGTCAGAGACACAAATCTACAATGGACATAGTGTAAAATGGTCCAATTCAAGTAAGTTATTCATTTGGCATCATTCGAATGGATAGAAATCAAGTTTTAATGAAAATTATTATACTCTGCCAAAACGTGCTTTTCTGCCCCTGAAAAGCACATTTTGGCCATAAAAACTGAATATGTCCCCTGCAAACAAACGAACTGTCAGAGACACAAATCTACAATGGACATAGTGTAAAATGGTCCAAATTCAAGTAAATTATTCATTTGGCATCATTCGAATGGATAGAAATCAAGTTTCAATGAAAATTATCATATTCTGCCAAAACATGCTTTCAGCCTCTGAAAAGCACATTTTGGCCATAAAAACTGAATATGTCCCCTGCAACCAAACGAACTGTCAGAGTCACAAATCTACAATGGACATAGTGTAAAATGGTCCAATTCAAGTAAGTTATTCATTTGGCATCATTCGAAGTGATAGAAATTAAGTTTTAATGAAAATTATCATACTCTGCCAAAACATGCTTTTCAGCCTCTGAAAAGCACATTTTGGCCATAAAAACTGAAAATGTCCCCTGCAACCAAACGAACTGTCGGAGACACAAATCTACAATGGACATAGTGTAAAATGGTCCAATTCAAGCAAATTATTCATTTGGCATCATTCGAAGTGATAGAAATCAAGTTTTAATGAAAATTATCATACTCCGCCAAAACATGCTTTTCAGCCTCTGAAAAGCACATTTTGGCCATAAAAACTGAATATGTCCCCTGCAACCAAACGAACTGTCAGAGACACAAATCTACAATGGACATAGTGTAAAATGGTCCAATTCAAGTAAGTTATTCATTTGGCATCATTCGAATGGATAGAAATCAAGTTTTAATGAAAATTATCATACTCTGCCAAAACGTGCTTTTCTGCCCCTGAAAAGCACATTTTGGCCATAAAAACTGAATATGTCCCCTGCAAACAAACGAACTGTCAGAGACACAAATCTACAATGGACATAGTGTAAAATGGTCCAAATTCAAGTAAATTATTCATTTGGCATCATTCGAATGGATAGAAATCAAGTTTCAATGAAAATTATCATATTCTGCCAAAACGTGCTTTTCAGCCCCTGAAAAGCACATTTTGGCCATAAAAACTGAATATGTCTCCTGCAACGAAATGAACTGTCAGAGACACAAATCTACAATGGACATAGTGTAAAATGGTCCAATTCAAGTAAGTTATTCATTTGGCATCATTCGAAGTGATAGAAATTAAGTTTTAATGTAAATTATCATACTCGGCCAAAACATGCTTTTCAGCCTCTGAAAAGCACATTTTGGCCATAAAAACTGAAAATGTCCCCTGCAACCAAACGAACTGTCGGAGACACAAATCTACAATGGACAGAGTGTAAAATGGTCCAATTCAAGTAAGTTATTCATTTGGCATCATTCGAAGTGATAGAAATCAAGTTTTAATGAAAATTATCATACTCGGCCAAAACATGCTTTTCAGCCTCTGAAAAGCACATTTTGGCCATAAAAACTGAATATGTCCCCTGCAACCAAACGAACTGTCAGAGACACAAATCTACAATGGACATAGTGTAAAATGGTCCAATTCAAGTAAGTTATTCATTTGGCATCATTCGAAGTGATAGAAATCAAGTTTTAATGAAAATTACCATACTCGGCCAAAACATGCTTTTCAGCCCCTGAAAAGCACATTTTGGCCATAAAAACTGAATATGTCCCTGCAACCAAACGAACTGTCAGAGACACAAATCTACAATGGACATAGTGTAAAATGGTCCAATTCAAGTAAGTTATTCATTTGGCATAATTCGAAGTGATAGAAATTAAGTTTTAATGAAAATTATCATACTCTGCCAAAACATGCTTTTCAGCCTCTGAAAAGCACATTTTGGCCATAAAAACTGAAAATGTCCCCTGCAACCAAACGAACTGTCGGAGACACAAATCTACAATGGACATAGTGTAAAATGGTCCAATTCAAGTAAGTTATTCATTTGGCATCATTCGAAGTGATAGAAATCAAGTTTTAATGAAAATTATCATACTCGGCCAAAACATGCTTTTCAGCCCCTGAAAAGCACATTTTGGCCATAAAAACTGAATATGTCCCCTGCAACCAAACGAACTGTCAGAGACACAAATCTACAATGGACATAGTGTAAAATGGTCCAATTCAAGTAAGTTATTCATTTGGCATCATTCGAATGGATAGAAATCAAGTTTTAATGAAAATTATCATACTCGGCCAAAACATGCTTTTCAGCCTCTGAAGCACATTTTGGCCATAAAAACTGAAAATGTCCCCTGCAACCAAACGAACTGTCGGAGACACAAATCTACAATGGACATAGTGTAAAATGGTCCAATTCAAGTAAGTTATTCATTTGGCATCAATCGAAGTGATAGAAATTAAGTTTTAATGAAAATTATCATACTCTGCCAAAACATGCTTTTCAGCCTCTGAAAAGCACATTTTGGCCATAAAAACTGAAAATGTCCCCTGCAACCAAACGAACTGTCGGAGACACAAATCTACAATGGACATAGTGTAAAATGGTCCAATTCAAGTAAGTTATTCATTTGGCATCATTCGAATGGATAGAAATCAAGTTTTAATGAAAATTATCATACTCGGCCAAAACATGCTTTTCAGCCTCTGAAAAGCACATTTTGGCCATAAAAACTGAAAATGTCCCCTGCAACCAAACGAACTGTCGGAGACACAAATCTACAATGGACATAGTGTAAAATGGTCCAATTCAAGTAAGTTATTCATTTGGCATCAATCGAAGTGATAGAAATCAAGTTTTAATGAAAATTATCAAACTCGGCCAAAACATGCTTTTCAGCCCCTGAAAAGCACATTTGGGCCATAAAAACTGAATTTGTCCCCTGCAACCAAACGAACTGTCAGAGACACAAATCTACAATGGACATAGTGTAAAATGGTCCAATTCAAGCAAATTATTCATTTGGCATCATTCGAAGTGATAGAAACCAAGTTTTAATGAAAATTATCATACTCGGCCAAAACATGCTTTTCAGCCTCTGAAAAGCACATTTTGGCCATAAAAACTGAAAATGTCCCCTGCAACCAAACGAACTGTCGGAGACACAAATCTACAATGGACATAGTGTAAAATGGTCCAATTCAAGTAAGTTATTCATTTGGCATCATTCGAATGGATAGAAATCAAGTTTTAATGAAAATTATCATACTCTGCCAAAACGTGCTTTTCAGCCCCTGAAAAGCACATTTTGGCCATAAAAACTGAATATGTCCCCTGCAAACAAACGAACTGTCAGAGACAAAAATCTACAATGGACATAGTGTAAAATGGTCCAATTCAAGCAAATTATTCATTTGGCATCATTCGAAGTGATAGAAATCAAGTTTTAATGAAAATTATCATACTCCGCCAAAACATGCTTTTCAGCCTCTGAAAAGCACATTTTGGCCATAAAAACTGAATATGTCCCCTGCAACCAAACGAACTGTCAGAGACACAAATCTACAATGGACATAGTGTAAAATGGTCCAATTCAAGTAAGTTATTCATTTGGCATCATTCGAAGTGATAGAAATCAAGTTTTAATGAAAATTACCATACTCGGCCAAAACATGCTTTTCAGCCTCTGAAAAGCACATTTTGGCCATAAAAACTGAAAATGTCCCCTGCAACCAAACGAACTGTCGGAGACACAAATCTACAATGGACATAGTGTAAAATGGTCCAATTCAAGTAAGTTATTCATTTGGCATCAATCGAAGTGATAGAAATCAAGTTTTAATGAAAATTATCAAACTCGGCCAAAACATGCTTTTCAGCCCCTGAAAAGCACATTTTGGCCATAAAAACTGAAAATGTCCCCTGCAACCAAACGAACTGTCGGAGACACAAATCTACAATGGACATAGTGTAAAATGGTCCAATTCAAGTAAGTTGTTCATTTGGCATCATTCGAAGTGATAGAAATCAAGTTTTAATGAAAATTATCATACTCGGCCAAAACATGCTTTTCAGCCTCTGAAAAGCACATTTTGGCCATAAAAACTGAATATGTCCCCTGCAACCAAACGAACTGTCAGAGACACAAATCTACAATGGACATAAAGTAAAATGGTCCAATTCAAGCAAATTCTTCATTTGGCATCATTCGAAGTGATAGAAATCAAGTTTTAATGAAAATTATCATACTCGGCCAAAACATGCTTTTCAGCCTCTGAAAAGCACATTTTGGCCATAAAAACTGAAAATGTCCCCTGCAACCAAACGAACTGTCGGAGACACAAATCTACAATGGACATAGTGTAAAATGGTCCAATTCAAGTAAGTTATTCATTTGGCATCATTCGAATGGATAGAAATCAAGTTTTAATGAAAATTATCATACTCTGCCAAAACGTGCTTTTCAGCCCCTGAAAAGCACATTTTGGCCATAAAAACTGAATATGTCCCCTGCAAACAAACGAACTGTCAGAGACACAAATCTACAATGGACATAGTGTAAAATGGTCCAAATTCAAGTAAATTATTCATTTGGCATCATTCGAAGTGATAGAAATCAAGTTTTAATGAAAATTATCATACTCCGCCAAAACATGCTTTCAGCCTCTGAAAAGCACATTTTGGCCATAAAAACTGAATATGTCCCCTGCAACCAAACGAACTGTCAGAGACACAAATCTACAATGGACATAGTGTAAAATGGTCCAATTCAAGTAAGTTATTCATTTGGCATCATTCGAAGTGATAGAAATTAAGTTTTAATGAAAATTATCATACTCGGCCAAAACATGCTTTTCAGCCCCTGAAAAGCACATTTTGGCCATAAAAACTGAATATGTCCCCTGCAACCAAACGAACTGTCAGAGACACAAATCTACAATGGACATAGTGTAAAATGGTCCAATTCAAGTAAGTTATTCATTTGGCATCATTCGAAGTGATAGAAATCAAGTTTTAATGAAAATTACCATACTCGGCCAAAACATGCTTTTCAGCCTCTGAAAAGCACATTTTGGCCATAAAAACTGAAAATGTCCCCTGCAACCAAACGAACTGTCGGAGACACAAATCTACAATGGACATAGTGTAAAATGGTCCAATTCAAGTAAGTTATTCATTTGGCATCAATCGAAGTGATAGAAATCAAGTTTTAATGAAAATTATCAAACTCGGCCAAAACATGCTTTTCAGCCCCTGAAAAGCACATTTTGGCCATAAAAACTGAATTTGTCCCCTGCAACCAAACGAACTGTCAGAGACACAAATCTACAATGGACATAGTGTAAAATGGTCCAATTCAAGTAAGTTATTCATTTGGCATCATTCGAAGTGATAGAAATTAAGTTTTAATGAAAATTATCATACTCTGCCAAAACATGCTTTTCAGCCTCTGAAAAGCACATTTTGGCCATAAAAACTGAAAATGTCCCCTGCAACCAAACGAACTGTCGGAGACACAAATCTACAATGGACATAGTGTAAAATGGTCCAATTCAAGTAAGTTGTTCATTTGGCATCATTCGAATGGATAGAAATCAAGTTTTAATGAAAATTATCATACTCGGCCAAAACATGCTTTTCAGCCTCTGAAAAGCACATTTTGGCCATAAAAACTGAAAATGTCCCCTGCAACCAAACGAACTGTCGGAGACACAAATCTACAATGGACATAGTGTAAAATTGTCCAATTCAAGTAAGTTATTCATTTGGCATCATTCGAAGTGATAGAAATCAAGTTTTAATGAAAATTACCATACTCGGCCAAAACATGCTTTTCAGCCTCTGAAAAGCACATTTTGGCCATAAAAACTGAAAATGTCCCCTGCAACCAAACGAACTGTCGGAGACACAAATCTACAATGGACATAGTGTAAAATGGTCCAATTCAAGTAAGTTATTCATTTGGCATCAATCGAAGTGATAGAAATCAAGTTTTAATGAAAATTATCAAACTCGGCCAAAACATGCTTTTCAGCCCCTGAAAAGCACATTTTGGCCATAAAAAATGAATTTGTCCCCTGCAACCAAACGAACTGTCAGAGACACAAATCTACAATGGACATAGTGTAAAATGGTCCAATTCAAGTAAGTTATTCATTTGGCATCATTCGAAGTGATAGAAATTAAGTTTTAATGAAAATTATCATACTCTGCCAAAACATGCTTTTCAGCCTCTGAAAAGCACATTTTGGCCATAAAAACTGAAAATGTCCCCTGCAACCAAACGAACTGTCGGAGACACAAATCTACAATGGACATGGTGTAAAATGGTCCAATTCAAGTAAGTTATTCATTTGGCATCATTCGAAGTGATAGAAATCAAGTTTTAATGAAAATTATCATACTCGGCCAAAACATGCTTTTCAGCCTCTGAAAAGCACATTTTGGCCATAAAAACTGAATATGTCCCCTGCAACCAAACGAACTGTCAGAGACACAAATCTACAATGGACATAGTGTAAAATGGTCCAATTCAAGCAAATTATTCATTTGGCATCATTCGAAGTGATAGAAACCAAGTTTTAATGAAAATTATCATACTCGGCCAAAACATGCTTTTCAGCCTCTGAAAAGCACATTTTGGCCATAAAAACTGAAAATGTCCCCTGCAACCAAACGAACTGTCGGAGACACAAATCTACAATGGACATAGTGTAAAATGGTCCAATTCAAGTAAGTTATTCATTTGGCATCATTCGAATGGATAGAAATCAAGTTTTAATGAAAATTATCATACTCTGCCAAAACGTGCTTTTCAGCCCCTGAAAAGCACATTTTGGCCATAAAAACTGAATATGTCCCCTGCAAACAAACGAACTGTCAGAGACAAAAATCTACAATGGACATAGTGTAAAATGGTCCAATTCAAGCAAATTATTCATTTGGCATCATTCGAAGTGATAGAAATCAAGTTTTAATGAAAATTATCATACTCCGCCAAAACATGCTTTTCAGCCTCTGAAAAGCACATTTTGGCCATAAAAACTGAATATGTCCCCTGCAACCAAACGAACTGTCAGAGACACAAATCTACAATGGACATAGTGTAAAATGGTCCAATTCAAGTAAGTTATTCATTTGGCATCATTCGAAGTGATAGAAATCAAGTTTTAATGAAAATTACCATACTCGGCCAAAACATGCTTTTCAGCCTCTGAAAAGCACATTTTGGCCATAAAAACTGAAAATGTCCCCTGCAACCAAACGAACTGTCGGAGACACAAATCTACAATGGACATAGTGTAAAATAGTCCAATTCAAGTAAGTTATTCATTTGGCATCAATCGAAGTGATAGAAATCAAGTTTTAATGAAAATTATCAAACTCGGCCAAAACATGCTTTTCAGCCCCTGAAAAGCACATTTTGGCCATAAAAACTGAAAATGTCCCCTGCAACCAAACGAACTGTCGGAGACACAAATCTACAATGGACATAGTGTAAAATGGTCCAATTCAAGTAAGTTGTTCATTTGGCATCATTCGAAGTGATAGAAATCAAGTTTTAATGAAAATTATCATACTCGGCCAAAACATGCTTTTCAGCCTCTGAAAAGCACATTTTGGCCATAAAAACTGAATATGTCCCCTGCAACCAAACGAACTGTCAGAGACACAAATCTACAATGGACATAGTGTAAAATGGTCCAATTCAAGCAAATTATTCATTTGGCATCATTCGAAGTGATAGAAATCAAGTTTTAATGAAAATTATCATACTCGGCCAAAACATGCTTTTCAGCCTCTGAAAAGCACATTTTGGCCATAAAAACTGAAAATGTCCCCTGCAACCAAACGAACTGTCGGAGACACAAATCTACAATGGACATAGTGTAAAATGGTCCAATTCAAGTAAGTTATTCATTTGGCATCATTCGAATGGATAGAAATCAAGTTTTAATGAAAATTATCATACTCGGCCAAAACATGCTTTTCAGCCTCTGAAAAGCACATTTTGGCCATAAAAACTGAAAATGTCCCCTGCAACCAAACGAACTGTCGGAGACACAAATCTACAATGGACATAGTGTAAAATTGTCCAATTCAAGTAAGTTATTCATTTGGCATCATTCGAAGTGATAGAAATCAAGTTTTAATGAAAATTACCATACTCGGCCAAAACATGCTTTTCAGCCTCTGAAAAGCACATTTTGGCCATAAAAACTAAAAATGTCCCCGCAACCAAACGAACTGTCGGAGACACAAATCTACAATGGACATAGTGTAAAATGGTCCAATTCAAGTAAGTTATTCATTTGGCATCATTCGAAGTTATAGAAATTAAGTTTTAATGAAAATTATCATACTCTGCCAAAACATGCTTTTCAGCCTCTGAAAAGCACATTTTGGCCATAAAAACTGAAAATGTCCCCTGCAACCAAACGAACTGTCGGAGACACAAATCTACAATGGACATAGTGTAAAATGGTCCAATTCAAGTAAGTTGTTCATTTGGCATCATTCGAATGGATAGAAATCAAGTTTTAATGAAAATTATCATACTCGGCCAAAACATGCTTTTCAGCCTCTGAAAAGCACATTTTGGCCATAAAAACTGAAAATGTCCCCTGCAACCAAACGAACTGTCGGAGACACAAATCTACAATGGACATAGTGTAAAATTGTCCAATTCAAGTAAGTTATTCATTTGGCATCATTCGAAGTGATAGAAATCAAGTTTTAATGAAAATTACCATACTCGGCCAAAACATGCTTTTCAGCCTCTGAAAAGCACATTTTGGCCATAAAAACTGAAAATGTCCCCTGCAACCAAACGAACTGTCGGAGACACAAATCTACAATGGACATAGTGTAAAATGGTCCAATTCAAGTAAGTTATTCATTTGGCATCAATCGAAGTGATAGAAATCAAGTTTTAATGAAAATTATCAAACTCGGCCAAAACATGCTTTTCAGCCCCTGAAAAGCACATTTTGGCCATAAAAAAAGAATTTGTCCCCTGCAACCAAACGAACTGTCAGAGACACAAATCTACAATGGACATAGTGTAAAATGGTCCAATTCAAGTAAGTTATTCATTTGGCATCATTCGAAGTGATAGAAATTAAGTTTTAATGAAAATTATCATACTCTGCCAAAACATGCTTTTCAGCCTCTGAAAAGCACATTTTGGCCATAAAAACTGAAAATGTCCCCTGCAACCAAACGAACTGTCGGAGACACAAATCTACAATGGACATGGTGTAAAATGGTCCAATTCAAGTAAGTTATTCATTTGGCATCATTCGAAGTGATAGAAATCAAGTTTTAATGAAAATTATCATACTCGGCCAAAACATGCTTTTCAGCCTCTGAAAAGCACATTTTGGCCATAAAAACTGAATATGTCCCCTGCAACCAAACGAACTGTCAGAGACACAAATCTACAATGGACATAGTGTAAAATGGTCCAATTCAAGCAAATTATTCATTTGGCATCATTCGAAGTGATAGAAACCAAGTTTTAATGAAAATTATCATACTCGGCCAAAACATGCTTTTCAGCCTCTGAAAAGCACATTTTGGCCATAAAAACTGAAAATGTCCCCTGCAACCAAACGAACTGTCGGAGACACAAATCTACAATGGACATAGTGTAAAATGGTCCAATTCAAGTAAGTTATTCATTTGGCATCATTCGAATGGATAGAAATCAAGTTTTAATGAAAATTATCATACTCTGCCAAAACGTGCTTTTCAGCCCCTGAAAAGCACATTTTGGCCATAAAAACTGAATATGTCCCCTGCAAACAAACGAACTGTCAGAGACAAAAATCTAAAATGGACATAGTGTAAAATGGTCCAATTCAAGCAAATTATTCATTTGGCATCATTCGAAGTGATAGAAATCAAGTTTTAATGAAAATTATCATACTCCGCCAAAACATGCTTTTCAGCCTCTGAAAAGCACATTTTGGCCATAAAAACTGAATATGTCCCCTGCAACCAAACGAACTGTCAGAGACACAAATCTACAATGGACATAGTGTAAAATGGTCCAATTCAAGTAAGTTATTCATTTGGCATCATTCGAAGTGATAGAAATCAAGTTTTAATGAAAATTACCATACTCGGCCAAAACATGCTTTTCAGCCTCTGAAAAGCACATTTTGGCCATAAAAACTGAAAATGTCCCCTGCAACCAAACGAACTGTCGGAGACACAAATCTACAATGGACATAGTGTAAAATGGTCCAATTCAAGTAAGTTATTCATTTGGCATCAATCGAAGTGATAGAAATCAAGTTTTAATGAAAATTATCAAACTCGGCCAAAACATGCTTTTCAGCCCCTGAAAAGCACATTTTGGCCATAAAAACTGAAAATGTCCCCTGCAACCAAACGAACTGTCGGAGACACAAATCTACAATGGACATAGTGTAAAATGGTCCAATTCAAGTAAGTTATTCATTTGGCATCATTCGAAGTTATAGAAATTAAGTTTTAATGAAAATTATCATACTCTGCCAAAACATGCTTTTCAGCCTCTGAAAAGCACATTTTGGCCATAAAAACTGAAAATGTCCCCTGCAACCAAACGAACTGTCGGAGACACAAATCTACAATGGACATAGTGTAAAATGGTCCAATTCAAGTAAGTTGTTCATTTGGCATCATTCGAATGGATAGAAATCAAGTTTTAATGAAAATTATCATACTCGGCCAAAACATGCTTTTCAGCCTCTGAAAAGCACATTTTGGCCATAAAAACTGAAAATGTCCCCTGCAACCAAACGAACTGTCGGAGACACAAATCTACAATGGACATAGTGTAAAATTGTCCAATTCAAGTAAGTTATTCATTTGGCATCATTCGAAGTGATAGAAATCAAGTTTTAATGAAAATTACCATACTCGGCCAAAACATGCTTTTCAGCCTCTGAAAAGCACATTTTGGCCATAAAAACTGAAAATGTCCCCTGCAACCAAACGAACTGTCGGAGACACAAATCTACAATGGACATAGTGTAAAATGGTCCAATTCAAGTAAGTTATTCATTTGGCATCAATCGAAGTGATAGAAATCAAGTTTTAATGAAAATTATCAAACTCGGCCAAAACATGCTTTTCAGCCCCTGAAAAGCACATTTTGGCCATAAAAAATGAATTTGTCCCCTGCAACCAAACGAACTGTCAGAGACACAAATCTACAATGGACATAGTGTAAAATGGTCCAATTCAAGTAAGTTATTCATTTGGCATCTTTCGAAGTGATAGAAATTAAGTTTTAATGAAAATTATCATACTCTGCCAAAACATGCTTTTCAGCCTCTGAAAAGCACATTTTGGCCATAAAAACTGAAAATGTCCCCTGCAACCAAACGAACTGTCGGAGACACAAATCTACAATGGACATGGTGTAAAATGGTCCAATTCAAGTAAGTTATTCATTTGGCATCATTCGAAGTGATAGAAATCAAGTTTTAATGAAAATTATCATATTCGGCCAAAACATGCTTTTCAGCCTCTGAAAAGCACATTTTGGCCATAAAAACTGAATATGTCCCCTGCAACCAAACGAACTGTCAGAGACACAAATCTACAATGGACATAGTGTAAAATGGTCCAATTCAAGCAAATTATTCATTTGGCATCATTCGAAGTGATAGAAACCAAGTTTTAATGAAAATTATCATACTCGGCCAAAACATGCTTTTCAGCCTCTGAAAAGCACATTTTGGCCATAAAAACTGAAAATGTCCCCTGCAACCAAACGAACTGTCGGAGACACAAATCTACAATGGACATAGTGTAAAATGGTCCAATTCAAGTAAGTTATTCATTTGGCATCATTCGAATGGATAGAAATCAAGTTTTAATGAAAATTATCATACTCTGCCAAAACGTGCTTTTCAGCCCCTGAAAAGCACATTTTGGCCATAAAAACTGAATATGTCCCCTGCAAACAAACGAACTGTCAGAGACAAAAATCTACAATGGACATAGTGTAAAATGGTCCAATTCAAGCAAATTATTCATTTGGCATCATTCGAAGTGATAGAAATCAAGTTTTAATGAAAATTATCATACTCCGCCAAAACATGCTTTTCAGCCTCTGAAAAGCACATTTTGGCCATAAAAACTGAATATGTCCCCTGCAACCAAACGAACTGTCAGAGACACAAATCTACAATGGACATAGTGTAAAATGGTCCAATTCAAGTAAGTTATTCATTTGGCATCATTCGAAGTGATAGAAATCAAGTTTTAATGAAAATTACCATACTCGGCCAAAACATGCTTTTCAGCCTCTGAAAAGCACATTTTGGCCATAAAAACTGAAAATGTCCCCTGCAACCAAACGAACTGTCGGAGACACAAATCTACAATGGACATAGTGTAAAATGGTCCAATTCAAGTAAGTTATTCATTTGGCATCAATCGAAGTGATAGAAATCAAGTTTTAATGAAAATTATCAAACTCGGCCAAAACATGCTTTTCAGACCCTGAAAAGCACATTTTGGCCATAAAAACTGAAAATGTCCCCTGCAACCAAACGAACTGTCGGAGACACAAATCTACAATGGACATAGTGTAAAATGGTCCAATTCAAGTAAGTTGTTCATTTGGCATCATTCGAAGTGATAGAAATCAAGTTTTAATGAAAATTATCATACTCGGCCAAAACATGCTTTTCAGCCTCTGAAAAGCACATTTTGGCCATAAAAACTGAATATGTCCCCTGCAACCAAACGAACTGTCAGAGACACAAATCTACAATGGACATAGTGTAAAATGGTCCAATTCAAGCAAATTATTCATTTGGCATCATTCGAAGTGATAGAAATCAAGTTTTAATGAAAATTATCATACTCGGCCAAAACATGCTTTTCAGCCTCTGAAAAGCACATTTTGGCCATAAAAACTGAAAATGTCCCCTGCAACCAAACGAACTGTCGGAGACACAAATCTACAATGGACATAGTGTAAAATGGTCCAATTCAAGTAAGTTATTCATTTGGCATCATTCGAATGGATAGAAATCAAGTTTTAATGAAAATTATCATACTCGGCCAAAACATGCTTTTCAGCCTCTGAAAAGCACATTTTGGCCATAAAAACTGAAAATGTCCCCTGCAACCAAACGAACTGTCGGAGACACAAATCTACAATGGACATAGTGTAAAATTGTCCAATTCAAGTAAGTTATTCATTTGGCATCATTCGAAGTGATAGAAATCAAGTTTTAATGAAAATTACCATACTCGGCCAAAACATGCTTTTCAGCCTCTGAAAAGCACATTTTGGCCATAAAAACTGAAAATGTCCCCTGCAACCAAACGAACTGTCGGAGACACAAATCTACAATGGACATAGTGTAAAATGGTCCAATTCAAGTAAGTTATTCATTTGGCATCAATCGAAGTGATAGAAATCAAGTTTTAATGAAAATTATCAAACTCGGCCAAAACATGCTTTTCAGCCCCTGAAAAGCACATTTTGGCCATAAAAAATGAATTTGTCCCCTGCAACCAAACGAACTGTCAGAGACACAAATCTACAATGGACATAGTGTAAAATGGTCCAATTCAAGTAAGTTATTCATTTGGCATCATTCGAAGTGATAGAAATTAAGTTTTAATGAAAATTATCATACTCTGCCAAAACATGCTTTTCAGCCTCTGAAAAGCACATTTTGGCCATAAAAACTGAAAATGTCCCCTGCAACCAAACGAACTGTCGGAGACACAAATCTACAATGGACATGGTGTAAAATGGTCCAATTCAAGTAAGTTATTCATTTGGCATCATTCGAAGTGATAGAAATCAAGTTTTAATGAAAATTATCATACTCGGCCAAAACATGCTTTTCAGCCTCTGAAAAGCACATTTTGGCCATAAAAACTGAATATGTCCCCTGCAACCAAACGAACTGTCAGAGACACAAATCTACAATGGACATAGTGTAAAATGGTCCAATTCAAGCAAATTATTCATTTGGCATCATTCGAAGTGATAGAAACCAAGTTTTAATGAAAATTATCATACTCGGCCAAAACATGCTTTTCAGCCTCTGAAAAGCACATTTTGGCCATAAAAACTGAAAATGTCCCCTGCAACCAAACGAACTGTTGGAGACACAAATCTACAATGGACATAGTGTAAAATGGTCCAATTCAAGTAAGTTATTCATTTGGCATCATTCGAATGGATAGAAATCAAGTTTTAATGAAAATTATCATACTCTGCCAAAACGTGCTTTTCAGCCCCTGAAAAGCACATTTTGGCCATAAAAACTGAATATGTCCCCTGCAAACAAACGAACTGTCAGAGACAAAAATCTACAATGGACATAGTGTAAAATGGTCCAATTCAAGCAAATTATTCATTTGGCATCATTCGAAGTGATAGAAATCAAGTTTTAATGAAAATTATCATACTCCGCCAAAACATGCTTTTCAGCCTCTGAAAAGCACATTTTGGCCATAAAAACTGAATATGTCCCCTGCAACCAAACGAACTGTCAGAGACACAAATCTACAATGGACATAGTGTAAAATGGTCCAATTCAAGTAAGTTATTCATTTGGCATCATTCGAAGTGATAGAAATCAAGTTTTAATGAAAATTACCATACTCGGCCAAAACATGCTTTTCAGCCTCTGAAAAGCACATTTTGGCCATAAAAACTGAAAATGTCCCCTGCAACCAAACGAACTGTCGGAGACACAAATCTACAATGGACATAGTGTAAAATGGTCCAATTCAAGTAAGTTATTCATTTGGCATCAATCGAAGTGATAGAAATCAAGTTTTAATGAAAATTATCAAACTCGGCCAAAACATGCTTTTCAGCCCCTGAAAAGCACATTTTGGCCATAAAAACTGAAAATGTCCCCTGCAACCAAACGAACTGTCGGAGACACAAATCTACAATGGACATAGTGTAAAATGGTCCAATTCAAGTAAGTTGTTCATTTGGCATCATTCGAAGTGATAGAAATCAAGTTTTAATGAAAATTATCATACTCGGCCAAAACATGCTTTTCAGCCTCTGAAAAGCACATTTTGGCCATAAAAACTGAATATGTCCCCTGCAACCAAACGAACTGTCAGAGACACAAATCTACAATGGACATAGTGTAAAATGGTCCAATTCAAGCAAATTATTCATTTGGCATCATTCGAAGTGATAGAAATCAAGTTTTAATGAAAATTATCATACTCGGCCAAAACATGCTTTTCAGCCTCTGAAAAGCACATTTTGGCCATAAAAACTGAAAATGTCCCCTGCAACCAAACGAACTGTCGGAGACACAAATCTACAATGGACATAGTGTAAAATGGTCCAATTCAAGTAAGTTATTCATTTGGCATCATTCGAAGTGATAGAAATCAAGTTTTAATGAAAATTATCATACTCTGCCAAAACGTGCTTTTCAGCCCCTGAAAAGCACATTTTGGCCATAAAAACTGAATATGTCCCCTGCAAACAAACGAACTGTCAGAGACACAAATCTACAATGGACATAGTGTAAAATGGTCCAAATTCAAGTAAATTATTCATTTGGCATCATTCAAAGTGATAGAAATCAAGTTTTAATGAAAATTATCATACTCCGCCAAAACATGCTTTCAGCCTCTGAAAAGCACATTTTGGCCATAAAAACTGAATATGTCCCCTGCAACCAAACGAACTGTCAGAGACACAAATCTACAATGGACATAGTGTAAAATGGTCCAATTCAAGTAAGTTATTCATTTGGCATCATTCGAAGTGATAGAAATTAAGTTTTAATGAAAATTATCATACTCGGCCAAAACATGCTTTTCAGCCTCTGAAAAGCACATTTTGGCCATAAAAACTGAAAATGTCCCCTGCAACCAAACGAACTGTCGGAGACACAAATCTACAATGGACATAGTGTAAAATGGTCCAATTCAAGTAAGTTATTCATTTGGCATCATTCGAATGGATAGAAATCAAGTTTTAATGAAAATTATCATACTCGGCCAAAACATGCTTTTCAGCCTCTGAAAAGCACATTTTGGCCATAAAAACTGAAAATGTCCCCTGCAACCAAACGAACTGTCGGAGACACAAATCTACAATGGACATAGTGTAAAATGGTCCAATTCAAGTAAGTTATTCATTTGGCATCATTCGAAGTGATAGAAATCAAGTTTTAATGAAAATTACCATACTCGGCCAAAACATGCTTTTCAGCCTCTGAAAAGCACATTTTGGCCATAAAAACTGAAAATGTCCCCTGCAACCAAACGAACTGTCGGAGACACAAATCTACAATGGACATAGTGTAAAATGGTCCAATTCAAGTAAGTTATTCATTTGGCATCAATCGAAGTGATAGAAATCAAGTTTTAATGAAAATTATCAAACTCGGCCAAAACATGCTTTTCAGCCCCTGAAAAGCACATTTTGGCCATAAAAACTGAATTTGTCCCCTGCAACCAAACGAACTGTCAGAGACACAAATCTACAATGGACATAGTGTAAAATGGTCAAATTCAAGTAAGTTATTCATTTGGCATCATTCGAAGTGATAGAAATTAAGTTTTAATGAAAATTATCATACTCTGCCAAAACATGCTTTTCAGCCTCTGAAAAGCACATTTTGGCCATAAAAACTGAAAATGTCCCCTGCAACCAAACGAACTGTCGGAGACACAAATCTACAATGGACATAGTGTAAAATGGTCCAATTCAAGTAAGTTATTCATTTGGCATCATTCGAATGGATAGAAATCAAGTTTTAATGAAAATTATCATACTCGGCCAAACCATGCTTTTCAGCCTCTGAAAAGCACATTTTGGCCATAAAAACTGAAAATGTCCCCTGCAACCAAACGAACTGTCGGAGACACAAATCTACAATGGACATAGTGTAAAATTGTCCAATTCAAGTAAGTTATTCATTTGGCATCATTCGAAGTGATAGAAATCAAGTTTTAATGAAAATTACCATACTCGGCCAAAACATGCTTTTCAGCCTCTGAAAAGCACATTTTGGCCATAAAAACTGAAAATGTCCCCTGCAACCAAACGAACTGTCGGAGACACAAATCTACAATGGACATAGTGTAAAATGGTCCAATTCAAGTAAGTTATTCATTTGGCATCATTCGAATGGATAGAAATCAAGTTTTAATGAAAATTATCATACTCTGCCAAAACGTGCTTTTCAGCCCCTGAAAAGCACATTTTGGCCAAAAAAACTGAATATGTCCCCTGCAAACAAACGAACTGTCAGAGACACAAATCTACAAGGGACATAGTGTAAAATGGTCCAAATTCAAGTAAATTATTCATTTGGCATCATTCGAAGTGATAGAAATCAAGTTTTAATGAAAATTATCATACTCCGCCAAAACATGCTTTCAGCCTCTGAAAAGCACATTTTGGCCATAAAAACTGAAAATGTCCCCTGCAACCAAACGAACTGTCAGAGACACAAATCTACAATAGACATAGTGTAAAATGGTCCAATTCAAGTAAGTTATTCATTTGGCATCATTCGAAGTGATAGAAATTAAGTTTTAATGAAAATTATCATACTCTGCCAAAACATGCTTTTCAGCCTCTGAAAAGCACATTTTGGCCATAAAAACTGAAAATGTCCCCTGCAACCAAACGAACTGTCGGAGACACAAATCTACAATGGACATAGTGTAAAATGGTCCAATTCAAGTAAGTTATTCATTTGGCATCATTCGAAGTGATAGAAATTAAGTTTTAATGAAAATCATCATACCTGGCCAAAACATGCTTTTCAGCCCCTGAAAAGCACATTTTGGCCATAAAAACTGAATATGTCCCCTGCAACCAAACGAACTGTCAGAGACACAAATCTACAATGGACATAGTTTAAAATGGTCCAATTCAAGTAAGTTATTCATTTGGCATCATTCGAATGGATAGAAATCAATTTTCAATGAAAATTATCATATTCTGCCAAAACGTGCTTTTCAGCCCCTGAAAAGCACATTTTGGCCATAAAAACTGAATATGTCCCCTGCAACGTAATGAACTGTCAGAGACACAAATCTACAATGGACATAGTGTAAAATGGTCCAATTCAAGTAAGTTATTCATTTGGCATCATTCGAAGTGATAGAAATTAAGTTTTAATGTAAATTATCATACTCGGCCAAAACATGCTTTTCAGCCTCTGAAAAGCACATTTTGGCCATAAAAACTGAATATGTCCCCTGCAACCAAACGAACTGTCAGAGACACAAATCTACAATGGACATAGTGTAAAATGGTCCAAATTCAAGTAAATTATTCATTTGGCATCATTCGAAGTGATAGAAATCAAGTTTTAATGAAAATTATCATACTCCGCCAAAACATGCTTTCAGCCTCTGAAAAGCACATTTTGGCCATAAAAACTGAATATGTCCCCTGCAACCAAACGAACTGTCAGAGACACAAATCTACAATGGACATAGTGTAAAATGGTCCAATTCAAGTAAGTTATTCATTTGGCATCATTCGAAGTGATAGAAATTAAGTTTTAATGAAAATTATCATACTCTGCCAAAACATGCTTTTCAGCCTCTGAAAAGCACATTTTGGCCATAAAAACTGAAAATGTCCCCTGCAACCAAACGAACTGTCGGAGACACAAATCTACAATGGACATAGTGTAAAATGGTCCAATTCAAGTAAGTTATTCATTTGGCATCATTCGAAGTGATAGAAATTAAGTTTTAATGAAAATCATCATACCTGGCCAAAACATGCTTTTCAGCCCCTGAAAAGCACATTTTGGCCATAAAAACTGAATATGTCCCCTGTAAACAAACGAACTGTCAGAGACACAAATCTACAATGGACATAGTGTAAAATGGTCCAAATTCAAGTAAATTATTCATTTGGCATCATTCGAATGGATAGAAATCAAGTTTCAATGAAAATTATCATATTCTGCCAAAACGTGCTTTTCAGCCCCTGAAAAGCACATTTTGGCCATAAAAACTGAATATGTCTCCTGCAACGAAATGAACTGTCAGAGACACAAATCTACAATGGACATAGTGTAAAATGGTCCAATTCAAGTAAGTTATTCATTTGGCATCAATCGAAGTGATAGAAATCAAGTTTTAATGAAAATTATCAAACTCGGCCAAAACATGCTTTTCAGCCCCTGAAAAGCACATTTTGGCCATAAAAAATGAATTTGTCCCCTGCAACCAAACGAACTGTCAGAGACACAAATCTACAATGGACATAGTGTAAAATGGTCCAATTCAAGTAAGTTATTCATTTGGCATCATTCGAAGTGATAGAAATTAAGTTTTAATGAAAATTATCATACTCTGCCAAAACATGCTTTTCAGCCTCTGAAAAGCACATTTTGGCCATAAAAACTGAAAATGTCCCCTGCAACCAAACGAACTGTCGGAGACACAAATCTACAATGGACATGGTGTAAAATGGTCCAATTCAAGTAAGTTATTCATTTGGCATCATTCGAAGTGATAGAAATCAAGTTTTAATGAAAATTATCATACTCGGCCAAAACATGCTTTTCAGCCTCTGAAAAGCACATTTTGGCCATAAAAACTGAATATGTCCCCTGCAACCAAACGAACTGTCAGAGACACAAATCTACAATGGACATAGTGTAAAATGGTCCAATTCAAGCAAATTATTCATTTGGCATCATTCGAAGTGATAGAAATCAAGTTTTAATGAAAATTATCATACTCGGCCAAAACATGCTTTTCAGCCTCTGAAAAGCACATTTTGGCCATAAAAACTGAAAATGTCCCCTGCAACCAAACGAACTGTCGGAGACACAAATCTACAATGGACATAGTGTAAAATGGTCCAATTCAAGTAAGTTATTCATTTGGCATCATTCGAATGGATAGAAATCAAGTTTTAATGAAAATTATCATACTCTGCCAAAACGTGCTTTTCAGCCCCTGAAAAGCACATTTTGGCCATAAAAACTGAATATGTCCCCTGCAAACAAACGAACTGTCAGAGACACAAATCTACAATGGACATAGTGTAAAATGGTCCAAATTCAAGTAAATTATTCATTTGGCATCATTCAAAGTGATAGAAATCAAGTTTTAATGAAAATTATCATACTCCGCCAAAACATGCTTTCAGCCTCTGAAAAGCACATTTTGGCCATAAAAACTGAATATGTCCCCTGCAACCAAACGAACTGTCAGAGACACAAATCTACAATGGACATAGTGTAAAATGGTCCAATTCAAGTAAGTTATTCATTTGGCATCATTCGAAGTGATAGAAATTAAGTTTTAATGAAAATTATCATACTCGGCCAAAACATGCTTTTCAGCCTCTGAAAAGCACATTTTGGCCATAAAAACTGAAAATGTCCCCTGCAACCAAACGAACTGTCGGAGACACAAATCTACAATGGACATAGTGTAAAATGGTCCAATTCAAGTAAGTTATTCATTTGGCATCAATCGAAGTGATAGAAATCAAGTTTTAATGAAAATTATCAAACTCGGCCAAAACATGCTTTTCAGCCCCTGAAAAGCACATTTTGGCCATAAAAACTGAATTTGTCCCCTGCAACCAAACGAACTGTCAGAGACACAAATCTACAATGGACATAGTGTAAAATGGTCAAATTCAAGTAAGTTATTCATTTGGCATCATTCGAAGTGATAGAAATTAAGTTTTAATGAAAATTATCATACTCTGCCAAAACATGCTTTTCAGCCTCTGAAAAGCACATTTTGGCCATAAAAACTGAAAATGTCCCCTGCAACCAAACGAACTGTCGGAGACACAAATCTACAATGGACATAGTGTAAAATGGTCCAATTCAAGTAAGTTATTCATTTGGCATCATTCGAATGGATAGAAATCAAGTTTTAATGAAAATTATCATACTCGGCCAAACCATGCTTTTCAGCCTCTGAAAAGCACATTTTGGCCATAAAAACTGAAAATGTCCCCTGCAACCAAACGAACTGTCGGAGACAAAAATCTACAATGGACATAGTGTAAAATTGTCCAATTCAAGTAATTTATTCATTTGGCATCATTCGAAGTGATAGAAATCAAGTTTTAATGAAAATTACCATACTCGGCCAAAACATGCTTTTCAGCCTCTGAAAAGCACATTTTGGCCATAAAAACTGAAAATGTCCCCTGCAACCAAACGAACTGTCGGAGACACAAATCTACAATGGACATAGTGTAAAATTGTCCAATTCAAGTAAGTTATTCATTTGGCATCATTCGAATGGATAGAAATCAAGTTTTAATGAAAATTATCATACTCTGCCAAAACGTGCTTTTCAGCCCCTGAAAAGCACATTTTGGCCAAAAAAACTGAATATGTCCCCTGCAAACAAACGAACTGTCAGAGACACAAATCTACAAGGGACATAGTGTAAAATGGTCCAAATTCAAGTAAATTATTCATTTGGCATCATTCGAAGTGATAGAAATCAAGTTTTAATGAAAATTATCATACTCCGCCAAAACATGCTTTCAGCCTCTGAAAAGCACATTTTGGCCATAAAAACTGAAAATGTCCCCTGCAACCAAACGAACTGTCAGAGACACAAATCTACAATGGACATAGTGTAAAATGGTCCAATTCAAGTAAGTTATTCATTTGGCATCATTCGAAGTGATAGAAATTAAGTTTTAATGAAAATTATCATACTCTGCCAAAACATGCTTTTCAGCCTCTGAAAAGCACATTTTGGCCATAAAAACTGAATATGTCCCCTGCAACCAAACGAACTGTCAGAGACACAAATCTACAATGGACATAGTGTAAAATGGTCCAATTCAAGTAAGTTATTCATTTGGCATCATTCGAAGTGATTGAAATCAAGTTTTAATGAAAATTACCATACTCGGCCAAAACATGCTTTTCAGCCTCTGAAAAGCACATTTTGGCCATAAAAACTGAAAATGTCCCCTGCAACCAAACGAACTGTCGGAGACACAAATCTACAATGGACATAGTGTAAAATGGTCCAATTCAAGTAAGTTATTCATTTGGCATCAATCGAAGTGATAGAAATCAAGTTTTAATGAAAATTATCAAACTCGGCCAAAACATGCTTTTCAGCCCCTGAAAAGCACATTTTGGCCATAAAAACTGAAAATGTCCCCTGCAACCAAACGAACTGTCGGAGACACAAATCTACAATGGACATAGTGTAAAATGGTCCAATTCAAGTAAGTTGTTCATTTGGCATCATTCGAAGTGATAGAAATCAAGTTTTAATGAAAATTATCATACTCGGCCAAAACATGCTTTTCAGCCTCTGAAAAGCACATTTTGGCCATAAAAACTGAATATGTCCCCTGCAACCAAACGAACTGTCAGAGACACAAATCTACAATGGACATAGTGTAAAATGGTCCAATTCAAGCAAATTATTCATTTGGCATCATTCGAAGTGATAGAAATCAAGTTTTAATGAAAATTATCATACTCGGCCAAAACATGCTTTTCAGCCTCTGAAAAGCACATTTTGGCCATAAAAACTGAAAATGTCCCCTGCAACCAAACGAACTGTCGGAGACACAAATCTACAATGGACATAGTGTAAAATGGTCCAATTCAAGTAAGTTATTCATTTGGCATCATTCGAATGGATAGAAATCAAGTTTTAATGAAAATTATCATACTCTGCCAAAACGTGCTTTTCAGCCCCTGAAAAGCACATTTTGGCCATAAAAACTGAATATGTCCCCTGCAAACAAACGAACTGTCAGAGACACAAATCTACAATGGACATAGTGTAAAATGGTCCAAATTCAAGTAAATTATTCATTTGGCATCATTCGAAGTGATAGAAATCAAGTTTTAATGAAAATTATCATACTCCGCCAAAACATGCTTTCAGCCTCTGAAAAGCACATTTTGGCCATAAAAACTGAATATGTCCCCTGCAACCAAACGAACTGTCAGAGACACAAATCTACAATGGACATAGTGTAAAATGGTCCAATTCAAGTAAGTTATTCATTTGGCATCATTCGAAGTGATAGAAATTAAGTTTTAATGAAAATTATCATACTCGGCCAAAACATGCTTTTCAGCCTCTGAAAAGCACATTTTGGCCATAAAAACTGAAAATGTCCCCTGCAACCAAACGAACTGTCGGAGACACAAATCTACAATGGACATAGTGTAAAATGGTCCAATTCAAGTAAGTTATTCATTTGGCATCATTCGAATGGATAGAAATCAAGTTTTAATGAAAATTATCATACTCGGCCAAAACATGCTTTTCAGCCTCTGAAAAGCACATTTTGGCCATAAAAACTGAAAATGTCCCCTGCAACCAAACGAACTGTCGGAGACACAAATCTACAATGGACATAGTGTAAAATGGTCCAATTCAAGTAAGTTATTCATTTGGCATCATTCGAAGTGATAGAAATCAAGTTTTAATGAAAATTACCATACTCGGCCAAAACATGCTTTTCAGCCTCTGAAAAGCACATTTTGGCCATAAAAACTGAAAATGTCCCCTGCAACCAAACGAACTGTCGGAGACACAAATCTACAATGGACATAGTGTAAAATGGTCCAATTCAAGTAAGTTATTCATTTGGCATCAATCGAAGTGATAGAAATCAAGTTTTAATGAAAATTATCAAACTCGGCCAAAACATGCTTTTCAGCCCCTGAAAAGCACATTTTGGCCATAAAAACTGAATTTGTCCCCTGCAACCAAACGAACTGTCAGAGACACAAATCTACAATGGACATAGTGTAAAATGGTCAAATTCAAGTAAGTTATTCATTTGGCATCATTCGAAGTGATAGAAATTAAGTTTTAATGAAAATTATCATACTCTGCCAAAACATGCTTTTCAGCCTCTGAAAAGCACATTTTGGCCATAAAAACTGAAAATGTCCCCTGCAACCAAACGAACTGTCGGAGACACAAATCTACAATGGACATAGTGTAAAATGGTCCAATTCAAGTAAGTTATTCATTTGGCATCATTCGAATGGATAGAAATCAAGTTTTAATGAAAATTATCAAACTCGGCCAAAACATGCTTTTCAGCCCCTGAAAAGCACATTTTGGCCATAAAAACTGAATTTGTCCCCTGCAACCAAACGAACTGTCAGAGACACAAATCTACAATGGACATAGTGTAAAATGGTCAAATTCAAGTAAGTTATTCATTTGGCATCATTCGAAGTGATAGAAATTAAGTTTTAATGAAAATTATCATACTCTGCCAAAACATGCTTTTCAGCCTCTGAAAAGCACATTTTGGCCATAAAAACTGAAAATGTCCCCTGCAACCAAACGAACTGTCGGAGACACAAATCTACAATGGACATAGTGTAAAATGGTCCAATTCAAGTAAGTTATTCATTTGGCATCATTCGAATGGATAGAAATCAAGTTTTAATGAAAATTATCATACTCGGCCAAACCATGCTTTTCAGCCTCTGAAAAGCACATTTTGGCCATAAAAACTGAAAATGTCCCCTGCAACCAAACGAACTGTCGGAGACAAAAATCTACAATGGACATAGTGTAAAATTGTCCAATTCAAGTAAGTTATTCATTTGGCATCATTCGAAGTGATAGAAATCAAGTTTTAATGAAAATTACCATACTCGGCCAAAACATGCTTTTCAGCCTCTGAAAAGCACATTTTGGCCATAAAAACTGAAAATGTCCCCTGCAACCAAACGAACTGTCGGAGACACAAATCTACAATGGACATAGTGTAAAATGGTCCAATTCAAGTAAGTTATTCATTTGGCATCATTCGAATGGATAGAAATCAAGTTTTAATGAAAATTATCATACTCTGCCAAAACGTGCTTTTCAGCCCCTGAAAAGCACATTTTGGCCAAAAAAACTGAATATGTCCCCTGCAAACAAACGAACTGTCAGAGACACAAATCTACAAGGGACATAGTGTAAAATGGTCCAAATTCAAGTAAATTATTCATTTGGCATCATTCGAAGTGATAGAAATCAAGTTTTAATGAAAATTATCATACTCCGCCAAAACATGCTTTCAGCCTCTGAAAAGCACATTTTGGCCATAAAAACTGAAAATGTCCCCTGCAACCAAACGAACTGTCAGAGACACAAATCTACAATGGACATAGTGTAAAATGGTCCAATTCAAGTAAGTTATTCATTTGGCATCATTCGAAGTGATAGAAATTAAGTTTTAATGAAAATTATCATACTCTGCCAAAACATGCTTTTCAGCCTCTGAAAAGCACATTTTGGCCATAAAAACTGAAAATGTCCCCTGCAACCAAACGAACTGTCGGAGACACAAATCTACAATGGACATAGTGTAAAATGGTCCAATTCAAGTAAGTTATTCATTTGGCATCATTCGAAGTGATAGAAATTAAGTTTTAATGAAAATCATCATACCTGGCCAAAACATGCTTTTCAGCCCCTGAAAAGCACATTTTGGCCATAAAAACTGAATATGTCCCCTGCAACCAAACGAACTGTCAGAGACACAAATCTACAATGGACATAGTTTAAAATGGTCCAATTCAAGTAAGTTATTCATTTGGCATCATTCGAATGGATAGAAATCAATTTTCAATGAAAATTATCATATTCTGCCAAAACGTGCTTTTCAGCCCCTGAAAAGCACATTTTGGCCATAAAAACTGAATATGTCCCCTGCAACGTAATGAACTGTCAGAGACACAAATCTACAATGGACATAGTGTAAAATGGTCCAATTCAAGTAAGTTATTCATTTGGCATCATTCGAAGTGATAGAAATTAAGTTTTAATGTAAATTATCATACTCGGCCAAAACATGCTTTTCAGCCTCTGAAAAGCACATTTTGGCCATAAAAACTGAATATGTCCCCTGCAACCAAACGAACTGTCAGAGACACAAATCTACAATGGACATAGTGTAAAATGGTCCAAATTCAAGTAAATTATTCATTTGGCATCATTCGAAGTGATAGAAATCAAGTTTTAATGAAAATTATCATACTCCGCCAAAACATGCTTTCAGCCTCTGAAAAGCACATTTTGGCCATAAAAACTGAATATGTCCCCTGCAACCAAACGAACTGTCAGAGACACAAATCTACAATGGACATAGTGTAAAATGGTCCAATTCAAGTAAGTTATTCATTCGGCATCATTCGAAGTGATAGAAATTAAGTTTTAATGAAAATTATCATACTCTGCCAAAACATGCTTTTCAGCCTCTGAAAAGCACATTTTGGCCATAAAAACTGAAAATGTCCCCTGCAACCAAACGAACTGTCGGAGACACAAATCTACAATGGACATAGTGTAAAATGGTCCAATTCAAGTAAGTTATTCATTTGGCATCATTCGAAGTGATAAAAATTAAGTTTTAATGAAAATCATCATACCTGGCCAAAACATGCTTTTCAGCCCCTGAAAAGCACATTTTGGCCATAAAAACTGAATATGTCCCCTGCAACCAAACGAACTGTCAGAGACACAAATCTACAATGGACATAGTGTAAAATGGTCCAATTCAAGTAAGTTATTCATTTGGCATCATTCGAATGGATAGAAATCAAGTTTTAATGAAAATTATCATACTCTGCCAAAACGTGCTTTTCTGCCCCTGAAAAGCACATTTTGGCCATAAAAACTGAATATGTCCCCTGTAAACAAACGAACTGTCAGAGACACAAATCTACAATGGACATAGTGTAAAATGGTCCAAATTCAAGTAAATTATTCATTTGGCATCATTCGAATGGATAGAAATCAAGTTTCAATGAAAATTATCATATTCTGCCAAAACGTGCTTTTCAGCCCCTGAAAAGCACATTTTGGCCATAAAAACTGAATATGTCTCCTGCAACGAAATGAACTGTCAGAGACACAAATCTACAATGGACATAGTGTAAAATGGTCCAATTCAAGTAAGTTATTCATTTGGCATCATTCGAAGTGATAGAAATTAAGTTTTAATGTAAATTATCATACTCGGCCAAAACATGCTTTTCAGCCTCTGAAAAGCACATTTTGGCCATAAAAACTGAAAATGTCCCCTGCAACCAAACGAACTGTCGGAGACACAAATCTACAATGGACACAGTGTAAAATGGTCCAATTCAAATAAGTTATTCATTTGGCATCATTCGAAGTGATAGAAATCAAGTTTTAATGAAAATTATCATACTCGGCCAAAACATGCTTTTCAGCCTCTGAAAAGCACATTTTGGCCATAAAAACTGAATATGTCCCCTGCAACCAAACGAACTGTCAGAGACACAAATCTACAATGGACATAGTGTAAAATGGTCCAATTCAAGTAAGTTATTCATTTGGCATCATTCGAATGGATAGAAATCAAGTTTTAATGAAAATTATCATACTCGGCCAAAACATGCTTTTCAGCCTCTGAAAAGCACATTTTGGCCATAAAAACTGAAAATGTCCCCTGCAACCAAACGAACTGTCGGAGACACAAATCTACAATGGACATAGTGTAAAATGGTCCAATTCAAGTAAGTTATTCATTTGGCATCATTCGAATGGATAGAAATCAAGTTTTAATGAAAATTATCATACTCTGCCAAAACGTGCTTTTCAGCCCCTGAAAAGCACATTTTGGCCAAAAAAACTGAATATGTCCCCTGCAAACAAACGAACTGTCAGAGACACAAATCTACAAGGGACATAGTGTAAAATGGTCCAAATTCAAGTAAATTATTCATTTGGCATCATTCGAAGTGATAGAAATCAAGTTTTAATGAAAATTATCATACTCCGCCAAAACATGCTTTCAGCCTCTGAAAAGCACATTTTGGCCATAAAAACTGAAAATGTCCCCTGCAACCAAACGAACTGTCAGAGACACAAATCTACAATGGACATAGTGTAAAATGGTCCAATTCAAGTAAGTTATTCATTTGGCATCATTCGAAGTGATAGAAATTAAGTTTTAATGAAAATTATCATACTCTGCCAAAACATGCTTTTCAGCCTCTGAAAAGCACATTTTGGCCATAAAAACTGAAAATGTCCCCTGCAACCAAACGAACTGTCGGAGACACAAATCTACAATGGACATAGTGTAAAATGGTCCAATTCAAGTAAGTTATTCATTTGGCATCATTCGAAGTGATAGAAATTAAGTTTTAATGAAAATCATCATACCTGGCGAAAACATGCTTTTCAGCCCCTGAAAAGCACATTTTGGCCATAAAAACTGAATATGTCCCCTGCAACCAAACGAACTGTCAGAGACACAAATCTACAATGGACATAGTTTAAAATGGTCCAATTCAAGTAAGTTATTCATTTGGCATCATTCGAATGGATAGAAATCAATTTTCAATGAAAATTATCATATTCTGCCAAAACGTGCTTTTCAGCCCCTGAAAAGCACATTTTGGCCATAAAAACTGAATATGTCCCCTGCAACGTAATGAACTGTCAGAGACACAAATCTACAATGGACATAGTGTAAAATGGTCCAATTCAAGTAAGTTATTCATTTGGCATCATTCGAAGTGATAAAAGTTAAGTTTTAATGAAAATCATCATACCTGGCCAAAACATGCTTTTCAGCCCCTGAAAAGCACATTTTGGCCATAAAAACTGAATATGTCCCCTGCAACCAAACGAACTGTCAGAGACACAAATCTACAATGGACATAGTGTAAAATGGTCCAATTCAAGTAAGTTATTCATTTGGCATCATTCGAATGGATAGAAATCAAGTTTTAATGAAAATTATCATACTCTGCCAAAACGTGCTTTTCTGCCCCTGAAAAGCACATTTTGGCCATAAAAACTGAATATGTCCCCTGTAAACAAACGAACTGTCAGAGACACAAATCTACAATGGACATAGTGTAAAATGGTCCAAATTCAAGTAAATTATTCATTTGGCATCATTCGAATGGATAGAAATCAAGTTTCAATGAAAATTATCATATTCTGCCAAAACGTGCTTTTCAGCCCCTGAAAAGCACATTTTGGCCATAAAAACTGAATATGTCTCCTGCAACGAAATGAACTGTCAGAGACACAAATCTACAATGGACATAGTGTAAAATGGTCCAATTCAAGTAAGTTATTCATTTGGCATCATTCGAAGTGATAGAAATTAAGTTTTAATGTAAATTATCATACTCGGCCAAAACATGCTTTTCAGCCTCTGAAAAGCACATTTTGGCCATAAAAACTGAAAATGTCCCCTGCAACCAAACGAACTGTCGGAGACACAAATCTACAATGGACACAGTGTAAAATGGTCCAATTCAAATAAGTTATTCATTTGGCATCATTCGAAGTGATAGAAATCAAGTTTTAATGAAAATTATCATACTCGGCCAAAACATGCTTTTCAGCCTCTGAAAAGCACATTTTGGCCATAAAAACTGAATATGTCCCCTGCAACCAAACGAACTGTCAGAGACACAAATCTACAATGGACATAGTGTAAAATGGTCCAATTCAAGTAAGTTATTCATTTGGCATCATTCGAATGGATAGAAATCAAGTTTTAATGAAAATTATCATACTCGGCCAAAACATGCTTTTCAGCCTCTGAAAAGCACATTTTGGCCATAAAAACTGAAAATGTCCCCTGCAACCAAACGAACTGTCGGAGACACAAATCTACAATGGACATAGTGTAAAATGGTCCAATTCAAGTAAGTTATTCATTTGGCATCAATCGAAGTGATAGAAATCAAGTTTTAATGAAAATTATCAAACTCGGCCAAAACATGCTTTTCAGCCCCTGAAAAGCACATTTTGGCCATAAAAACTGAAAATGTCCCCTGCAACCAAACGAACTGTCGGAGACACAAATCTACAATGGACATAGTGTAAAATGGTCCAATTCAAGTAAGTTATTCATTTGGCATCATTCGAAGTGATAGAAATTAAGTTTTAATGAAAATCATCATACCTGGCCAAAACATGCTTTTCAGCCCCTGAAAAGCACATTTTGGCCATAAAAACTGAATATGTCCCCTGCAACCAAACGAACTGTCGGAGACACAAATCTACAATGGACATAGTGTAAAATGGTCCAATTCAAGTAAGTTATTCATTTGGCATCATTCGAAGTGATAGAAATTAAGTTTTAATGAAAATCATCATACCTGGCCAAAACATGCTTTTCAGCCCCTGAAAAGCACATTTTGGCCATAAAAACTGAATATGTCCCCTGCAACCAAACGAACTGTCAGAGACACAAATCTACAATGGACATAGTTTAAAATGGTCCAATTCAAGTAAGTTATTCATTTGGCATCATTCGAATGGATAGAAATCAATTTTCAATGAAAATTATCATATTCTGCCAAAACGTGCTTTTCAGCCCCTGAAAAGCACATTTTGGCCATAAAAACTGAATATGTCCCCTGCAACGTAATGAACTGTCAGAGACACAAATCTACAATGGACATAGTGTAAAATGGTCCAATTCAAGTAAGTTATTCATTTGGCATCATTCGAAGTGATAGAAATTAAGTTTTAATGTAAATTATCATACTCGGCCAAAACATGCTTTTCAGCCTCTGAAAAGCACATTTTGGCCATAAAAACTGAATATGTCCCCTGCAACCAAACGAACTGTCAGAGACACAAATCTACAATGGACATAGTGTAAAATGGTCCAAATTCAAGTAAATTATTCATTTGGCATCATTCGAAGTGATAGAAATCAAGTTTTAATGAAAATTATCATACTCCGCCAAAACATGCTTTCAGCCTCTGAAAAGCACATTTTGGCCATAAAAACTGAATATGTCCCCTGCAACCAAACGAACTGTCAGAGACACAAATCTACAATGGACATAGTGTAAAATGGTCCAATTCAAGTAAGTTATTCATTCGGCATCATTCGAAGTGATAGAAATTAAGTTTTAATGAAAATTATCATACTCTGCCAAAACATGCTTTTCAGCCTCTGAAAAGCACATTTTGGCCATAAAAACTGAAAATGTCCCCTGCAACCAAACGAACTGTCGGAGACACAAATCTACAATGGACATAGTGTAAAATGGTCCAATTCAAGTAAGTTATTCATTTGGCATCATTCGAAGTGATAAAAATTAAGTTTTAATGAAAATCATCATACCTGGCCAAAACATGCTTTTCAGCCCCTGAAAAGCACATTTTGGCCATAAAAACTGAATATGTCCCCTGCAACCAAACGAACTGTCAGAGACACAAATCTACAATGGACATAGTGTAAAATGGTCCAATTCAAGTAAGTTATTCATTTGGCATCATTCGAATGGATAGAAATCAAGTTTTAATGAAAATTATCATACTCTGCCAAAACGTGCTTTTCTGCCCCTGAAAAGCACATTTTGGCCATAAAAACTGAATATGTCCCCTGTAAACAAACGAACTGTCAGAGACACAAATCTACAATGGACATAGTGTAAAATGGTCCAAATTCAAGTAAATTATTCATTTGGCATCATTCGAATGGATAGAAATCAAGTTTCAATGAAAATTATCATATTCTGCCAAAACGTGCTTTTCAGCCCCTGAAAAGCACATTTTGGCCATAAAAACTGAATATGTCTCCTGCAACGAAATGAACTGTCAGAGACACAAATCTACAATGGACATAGTGTAAAATGGTCCAATTCAAGTAAGTTATTCATTTGGCATCATTCGAAGTGATAGAAATTAAGTTTTAATGTAATTTATCATACTCGGCCAAAACATGCTTTTCAGCCTCTGAAAAGCACATTTTGGCCATAAAAACTGAAAATGTCCCCTGCAACCAAACGAACTGTCGGAGACACAAATCTACAATGGACATAGTGTAAAATGGTCCAATTCAAATAAGTTATTCATTTGGCATCATTCGAAGTGATAGAAATCAAGTTTTAATGAAAATTATCATACTCGGCCAAAACATGCTTTTCAGCCTCTGAAAAGCACATTTTGGCCATAAAAACTGAATATGTCCCCTGCAACCAAACGAACTGTCAGAGACACAAATCTACAATGGACATAGTGTAAAATGGTCCAATTCAAGTAAGTTATTCATTTGGCATCATTCGAATGGATAGAAATCAAGTTTTAATGAAAATTATCATACTCGGCCAAAACATGCTTTTCAGCCTCTGAAAAGCACATTTTGGCCATAAAAACTGAAAATGTCCCCTGCAACCAAACGAACTGTCGGAGACACAAATCTACAATGGACATAGTGTAAAATGGTCCAATTCAAGTAAGTTATTCATTTGGCATCAATCGAAGTGATAGAAATCAAGTTTTAATGAAAATTATCAAACTCGGCCAAAACATGCTTTTCAGCCCCTGAAAAGCACATTTTGGCCATAAAAACTGAAAATGTCCCCTGCAACCAAACGAACTGTCGGAGACACAAATCTACAATGGACATAGTGTAAAATGGTCCAATTCAAGTAAGTTATTCATTTGGCATCATTCGAAGTGATAGAAATTAAGTTTTAATGAAAATTATCATACTCTGCCAAAACATGCTTTTCAGCCTCTGAAAAGCACATTTTGGCCATAAAAACTGAAAATGTCCCCTGCAACCAAACGAACTGTCGGAGACACAAATCTACAATGGACATAGTGTAAAATGGTCCAATTCAAGTAAGTTGTTCATTTGGCATCATTCGAATGGATAGAAATCAAGTTTTAATGAAAATTATCATACTCGGCCAAAATATGCTTTTCAGCCTCTGAAAAGCACATTTTGGCCATAAAAACTGAAAATGTCCCCTGCAACCAAACGAACTGTCGGAGACACAAATCTACAATGGACATAGTGTAAAATTGTCCAATTCAAGTAAGTTATTCATTTGGCATCATTCGAAGTGATAGAAATCAAGTTTTAATGAAAATTACCATACTCGGCCAAAACATGCTTTTCAGCCTCTGAAAAGCACATTTTGGCCATAAAAACTGAAAATGTCCCCTGCAACCAAACGAACTGTCGGAGACACAAATCTACAATGGACATAGTGTAAAATGGTCCAATTCAAGTAAGTTATTCATTTGGCATCAATCGAAGTGATAGAAATCAAGTTTTAATGAAAATTATCAAACTCGGCCAAAACATGCTTTTCAGCCCCTGAAAAGCACATTTTGGCAATAAAAAATGAATTTGTCCCCTGCAACCAAACGAACTGTCAGAGACACAAATCTACAATGGACATAGTGTAAAATGGTCCAATTCAAGTAAGTTATTCATTTGGCATCATTCGAAGTGATAGAAATTAAGTTTTAATGAAAATTATCATACTCTGCCAAAACATGCTTTTCAGCCTCTGAAAAGCACATTTTGGCCATAAAAACTGAAAATGTCCCCTGCAACCAAACGAACTGTCGGAGACACAAATCTACAATGGACATGGTGTAAAATGGTCCAATTCAAGTAAGTTATTCATTTGGCATCATTCGAAGTGATAGAAATCAAGTTTTAATGAAAATTATCATACTCGGCCAAAACATGCTTTTCAGCCTCTGAAAAGCACATTTTGGCCATAAAAACTGAAAATGTCCCCTGCAACCAAACGAACTGTCGGAGACACAAATCTACAATGGACATAGTGTAAAATGGTCCAATTCAAGTAAGTTGTTCATTTGGCATCATTCGAATGGATAGAAATCAAGTTTTAATGAAAATTATCATACTCGGCCAAAACATGCTTTTCAGCCTCTGAAAAGCACATTTTGGCCATAAAAACTGAAAATGTCCCCTGCAACCAAACGAACTGTCGGAGACACAAATCTACAATGGACATAGTGTAAAATTGTCCAATTCAAGTAAGTTATTCATTTGGCATCATTCGAAGTGATAGAAATCAAGTTTTAATGAAAATTACCATACTCGGCCAAAACATGCTTTTCAGCCTCTGAAAAGCACATTTTGGCCATAAAAACTGAAAATGTCCCCTGCAACCAAACGAACTGTCGGAGACACAAATCTACAATGGACATAGTGTAAAATGGTCCAATTCAAGTAAGTTATTCATTTGGCATCAATCGAAGTGATAGAAATCAAGTTTTAATGAAAATTATCAAACTCGGCCAAAACATGCTTTTCAGCCCCTGAAAAGCACATTTTGGCAATAAAAAATGAATTTGTCCCCTGCAACCAAACGAACTGTCAGAGACACAAATCTACAATGGACATAGTGTAAAATGGTCCAATTCAAGTAAGTTATTCATTTGGCATCATTCGAAGTGATAGAAATTAAGTTTTAATGAAAATTATCATACTCTGCCAAAACATGCTTTTCAGCCTCTGAAAAGCACATTTTGGCCATAAAAACTGAAAATGTCCCCTGCAACCAAACGAACTGTCGGAGACACAAATCTACAATGGACATGGTGTAAAATGGTCCAATTCAAGTAAGTTATTCATTTGGCATCATTCGAAGTGATAGAAATCAAGTTTTAATGAAAATTATCATACTCGGCCAAAACATGCTTTTCAGCCTCTGAAAAGCACATTTTGGCCATAAAAACTGAATATGTCCCCTGCAACCAAACGAACTGTCAGAGACACAAATCTACAATGGACATAGTGTAAAATGGTCCAATTCAAGCAAATTATTCATTTGGCATCATTCGAAGTGATAGAAACCAAGTTTTAATGAAAATTATCATACTCGGCCAAAACATGCTTTTCAGCCTCTGAAAAGGACATTTTGGCCATAAAAACTGAAAATGTCCCCTGCAACCAAACGAACTGTCGGAGACACAAATCTACAATGGACATAGTGTAAAATGGTCCAATTCAAGTAAGTTATTCATTTGGCATCATTCGAATGGATAGAAATCAAGTTTTAATGAAAATTATCATACTCTGCCAAAACGTGCTTTTCAGCCCCTGAAAAGCACATTTTGGCCATAAAAACTGAATATGTCCCCTGCAAACAAACGAACTGTCAGAGACAAAAATCTACAATGGACATAGTGTAAAATGGTCCAATTCAAGCAAATTATTCATTTGGCATCATTCGACGTGATAGAAATCAAGTTTTAATGAAAATTATCATACTCCGCCAAAACATGCTTTTCAGCCTCTGAAAAGCACATTTTGGCCATAAAAACTGAATATGTCCCCTGCAACCAAACGAACTGTCAGAGACACAAATCTACAATGGACATAGTGTAAAATGGTCCAATTCAAGTAAGTTATTCATTTGGCATCATTCGAAGTGATAGAAATCAAGTTTTAATGAAAATTACCATACTCGGCCAAAACATGCTTTTCAGCCTCTGAAAAGCACATTTTGGCCATAAAAACTGAAAATGTCCCCTGCAACCAAACGAACTGTCGGAGACACAAATCTACAATGGACATAGTGTAAAATGGTCCAATTCAAGTAAGTTATTCATTTGGCATCATTTGAAGTGATAGAAATTAAGTTTTAATGTAAATTATCATACTCGGCCAAAACATGCTTTTCAGCCTCTGAAAAGCACATTTTGGCCATAAAAACTGAAAATGTCCCCTGCAACCAAACGAACTGTCGGAGAAACAAATCTACAATGGACATAGTGTAAAATGGTCCAATTCAAGTAAGTTATTCATTTGGCATCATTCGAAGTGATAGAAATCAAGTTTTAATGAAAATTATCATACTCGGCCAAAACATGCTTTTCAGCCTCTGAAAAGCACATTTTGGCCATAAAAACTGAATATGTCCCCTGCAACCAAACGAACTGTCAGAGACACAAATCTACAATGGACATAGTGTAAAATGGTCCAAATTCAAGTAAATTATTCATTTGGCATCATTCGAAGTGATAGAAATCAAGTTTTAATGAAAATTATCATACTCCGCCAAAACATGCTTTCAGCCTCTGAAAAGCACATTTTGGCCATAAAAACTGAATATGTCCCCTGCAACCAAACGAACTGTCAGAGACACAAATCTACAATGGACATAGTGTAAAATGGTCCAATTCAAGTAAGTTATTCATTTGGCATCATTCGAAGTGATAGAAATTAAGTTTTAATGAAAATTATCATACTCTGCCAAAACATGCTTTTCAGCCTCTGAAAAGCACATTTTGGCCATAAAAACTGAAAATGTCCCCTGCAACCAAACGAACTGTCGGAGACACAAATCTACAATGGACATAGTGTAAAATGGTCCAATTCAAGTAAGTTATTCATTTGGCATCATTCGAAGTGATAGAAATTAAGTTTTAATGAAAATCATCATACCTGGCCAAAACATGCTTTTCAGCCCCTGAAAAGCACATTTTGGCCATAAAAACTGAATATGTCCCCTGCAACCAAACGAACTGTCAGAGACACAAATCTACAATGGACATAGTGTAAAATGGTCCAATTCAAGTAAGTTATTCATTTGGCATCATTCGAATGGATAGAAATCAAGTTTTAATGAAAATTATCATACTCTGCCAAAACGTGCTTTTCTGCCCCTGAAAAGCACATTTTGGCCATAAAAACTGAATATGTCCCCTGCAAACAAACGAACTGTCAGAGACACAAATCTACAATGGACATAGTGTAAAATGGTCCAAATTCAAGTAAATTATTCATTTGGCATCATTCGAATGGATAGAAATCAAGTTTCAATGAAAATTATCATATTCTGCCAAAACGTGCTTTTCAGCCCCTGAAAAGCACATTTTGGCCATAAAAACTGAATATGTCTCCTGCAACGAAATGAACTGTCAGAGACACAAATCTACAATGGACATAGTGTAAAATGGTCCAATTCAAGTAAGTTATTCATTTGGCATCATTCGAAGTGATAGAAATTAAGTTTTAATGTAAATTATCATACTCGGCCAAAACATGCTTTTCAGCCTCTGAAAAGCACATTTTGGCCATAAAAACTGAAAATGTCCCCTGCAACCAAACGAACTGTCGGAGACACAAATCTACAATGGACATAGTGTAAAATGGTCCAATTCAAGTAAGTTATTCATTTGGCATCATTCGAAGTGATAGAAATCAAGTTTTAATGAAAATTATCATACTCGGCCAAAACATGCTTTTCAGCCCCTGAAAAGCACATTTTGGCCATAAAAACTGAATATGTCCCCTGCAACCAAACGAACTGTCAGAGACACAAATCTACAATGGACATAGTGTAAAATGGTCCAATTCAAGTAAGTTATTCATTTGGCATCATTCGAATGGATAGAAATCAATTTTCAATGAAAATTATCATATTCTGCCAAAACGTGCTTTTCAGCCCCTGAAAAGCACATTTTGGCCATAAAAACTGAATATGTCCCCTGCAACGTAATGAACTGTCAGAGACACAAATCTACAATGGACATAGTGTAAAATGGTCCAATTCAAGTAAGTTATTCATTTGGCATCATTCGAAGTGATAGAAATTAAGTTTTAATGTAAATTATCATACTCGGCCAAAACATGCTTTTCAGCCTCTGAAAAGCACATTTTGGCCATAAAAACTGAAAATGTCCCCTGCAACCAAACGAACTGTCGGAGAAACAAATCTACAATGGACATAGTGTAAAATGGTCCAATTCAAGTAAGTTATTCATTTGGCATCATTCGAAGTGATAGAAATCAAGTTTTAATGAAAATTATCATACTCGGCCAAAACATGCTTTTCAGCCTCTGAAAAGCACATTTTGGCCATAAAAACTGAATATGTCCCCTGCAACCAAACGAACTGTCAGAGACACAAATCTACAATGGACATAGTGTAAAATGGTCCAAATTCAAGTAAATTATTCATTTGGCATCAATCGAAGTGATAGAAATCAAGTTTTAATGAAAATTATCAAACTCGGCCAAAACATGCTTTTCAGCCCCTGAAAAGCACATTTTGGCCATAAAAACTGAAAATGTCCCCTGCAACCAAACGAACTGTCGGAGACACAAATCTACAATGGACATAGTGTAAAATGGTCCAATTCAAGTAAGTTATTCATTTGGCATCATTCGAAGTGATAGAAATTAAGTTTTAATGAAAATCATCATACCTGGCCAAAACATGCTTTTCAGCCCCTGAAAAGCACATTTTGGCCATAAAAACTGAATATGTCCCCTGCAACCAAACGAACTGTCAGAGACACAAATCTACAATGGACATAGTGTAAAATGGTCCAATTCAAGTAAGTTATTCATTTGGCATCATTCGAATGGATAGAAATCAAGTTTTAATGAAAATTATCATACTTTGCCAAAACGTGCTTTTCTGCCCCTGAAAAGCACATTTTGGCCATAAAAACTGAATATGTCCCCTGCAAACAAACGAACTGTCAGAGACACAAATCTACAATGGACATAGTGTAAAATGGTCCAAATTCAAGTAAATTATTCATTTGGCATCATTCGAATGGATAGAAATCAAGTTTCAATGAAAATTATCATATTCTGCCAAAACGTGCTTTTCAGCCCCTGAAAAGCACATTTTGGCCATAAAAACTGAATATGTCTCCTGCAACGAAATGAACTGTCAGAGACACAAATCTACAATGGACATAGTGTAAAATGGTCCAATTCAAGTAAGTTATTCATTTGGCATCATTCGAAGTGATAGAAATTAAGTTTTAATGTAAATTATCATACTCGGCCAAAACATGCTTTTCAGCCTCTGAAAAGCACATTTTGGCCATAAAAACTGAAAATGTCCCCTGCAACCAAACGAACTGTCGGAGACACAAATCTACAATGGACATAGTGTAAAATGGTCCAATTCAAGTAAGTTATTCATTTGGCATCATTCGAAGTGATAGAAATCAAGTTTTAATGAAAATTATCATACTCGGCCAAAACATGCTTTTCAGCCTCTGAAAAGCACATTTTGGCCATAAAAACTGAATATGTCCCCTGCAACCAAACGAACTGTCAGAGACACAAATCTACAATGGACATAGTGTAAAATGGTCCAATTCAAGTAAGTTATTCATTTGGCATCATTCGAAGTGATAGAAATCAAGTTTTAATGAAAATTACCATACTCGGCCAAAACATGCTTTTCAGCCCCTGAAAAGCACATTTTGGCCATAAAAACTGAATATGTCCCTGCAACCAAACGAACTGTCAGAGACACAAATCTACAATGGACATAGTGTAAAATGGTCCAATTCAAGTAAGTTATTCATTTGGCATAATTCGAAGTGATAGAAATTAAGTTTTAATGAAAATTATCATACTCTGCCAAAACATGCTTTTCAGCCTCTGAAAAGCACATTTTGGCCATAAAAACTGAAAATGTCCCCTGCAACCAAACGAACTGTCGGAGACACAAATCTACAATGGACATAGTGTAAAATGGTCCAATTCAAGTAAGTTATTCATTTGGCATCATTCGAAGTGATAGAAATCAAGTTTTAATGAAAATTATCATACTCGGCCAAAACATGCTTTTCAGCCCCTGAAAAGCACATTTTGGCCATAAAAACTGAATATGTCCCCTGCAACCAAACGAACTGTCAGAGACACAAATCTACAATGGACATAGTGTAAAATGGTCCAATTCAAGTAAGTTATTCATTTGGCATCATTCGAATGGATAGAAATCAAGTTTTAATGAAAATTATCATACTCGGCCAAAACATGCTTTTCAGCCTCTGAAAAGCACATTTTGGCCATAAAAACTGAAAATGTCCCCTGCAACCAAACGAACTGTCGGAGACACAAATCTACAATGGACATAGTGTAAAATGGTCCAATTCAAGTAAGTTATTCATTTGGCATCAATCGAAGTGATAGAAATCAAGTTTTAATGAAAATTATCAAACTCGGCCAAAACATGCTTTTCAGCCCCTGAAAAGCACATTTTGGCCATAAAAACTGAAAATGTCCCCTGCAACCAAACAAACTGTCGGAGACACAAATCTACAATGGACATAGTGTAAAATGGTCCAATTCAAGTTAGTTATTCATTTGGCATCATTCGAAGTGATAGAAATTAAGTTTTAATGAAAATTATCATACTCTGCCAAAACATGCTTTTCAGCCTCTGAAAAGCACATTTTGGCCATAAAAACTGAAAATGTCCCCTGCAACCAAACGAACTGTCGGAGACACAAATCTACAATGGACATAGTGTAAAATTGTCCAATTCAAGTAAGTTATTCATTTGGCATCATTCGAAGTGATAGAAATCAAGTTTTAATGAAAATTACCATACTCGGCCAAAACATGCTTTTCAGCCTCTGAAAAGCACATTTTGGCCATAAAAACTGAAAATGTCCCCTGCAACCAAACGAACTGTCGGAGACACAAATCTACAATGGACATAGTGTAAAATGGTCCAATTCAAGTAAGTTATTCATTTGGCATCATTCGAATGGATAGAAATCAAGTTTTAATGAAAATTATCATACTCTGCCAAAACGTGCTTTTCAGCCCCTGAAAAGCACATTTTGGCCATAAAAACTGAATATGTCCCCTGCAAACAAACGAACTGTCAGAGACAAAAATCTACAATGGACATAGTGTAAAATGGTCCAATTCAAGCAAATTATTCATTTGGCATCATTCGAAGTGATAGAAATCAAGTTTTAATGAAAATTATCATACTCCGCCAAAACATGCTTTTCAGCCTCTGAAAAGCACATTTTGGCCATAAAAACTGAATATGTCCCCTGCAACCAAACGAACTGTCAGAGACACAAATCTACAATGGACATAGTGTAAAATGGTCCAATTCAAGTAAGTTATTCATTTGGCATCATTCGAAGTGATAGAAATCAAGTTTTAATGAAAATTACCATACTCGGCCAAAACATGCTTTTCAGCCTCTGAAAAGCACATTTTGGCCATAAAAACTGAAAATGTCCCCTGCAACCAAACGAACTGTCGGAGACACAAATCTACAATGGACATAGTGTAAAATGGTCCAATTCAAGTAAGTTATTCATTTGGCATCAATCGAAGTGATAGAAATCAAGTTTTAATGAAAATTATCAAACTCGGCCAAAACATGCTTTTCAGCCCCTGAAAAGCACATTTTGGCCATAAAAACTGAAAATGTCCCCTGCAACCAAACGAACTGTCGGAGACACAAATCTACAATGGACATAGTGTAAAATGGTCCAATTCAAGTAAGTTGTTCATTTGGCATCATTCGAAGTGATAGAAATCAAGTTTTAATGAAAATTATCATACTCGGCCAAAACATGCTTTTCAGCCCCTGAAAAGCACATTTTGGCCATAAAAACTGAATGTGTCCCCTGCAACCAAACGAACTGTCAGAGACACAAATCTACAATGGACATAGTGTAAAATGGTCCAATTCAAGTAAGTTATTCATTTGGCATCATTCGAATGGATAGAAATCAAGTTTTAATGAAAATTATCATACTCGGCCAAAACATGCTTTTCAGCCTCTGAAAAGCACATTTTGGCCATAAAAACTGAAAATGTCCCCTGCAACCAAACGAACTGTCGGAGACACAAATCTACAATGGACATAGTGTAAAATGGTCCAATTCAAGTAAGTTATTCATTTGGCATCATTCGAATGGATAGAAATCAAGTTTTAATGAAAATTATCATACTCTGCCAAAACGTGCTTTTCAGCCCCTGAAAAGCACATTTTGGCCATAAAAACTGAATATGTCCCCTGCAAACAAACGAACTGTCAGAGACACAAATCTACAATGGACATAGTGTAAAATGGTCCAATTCAAGTAAGTTATTCATTTGGCATTATTCGAAGAGATAGAAATCAAGTTTTAATGAAAATTACCATACTCGGCCAAAACATGCTTTTCAGCCTCTGAAAAGCACATTTTGGCCATAAAAACTGAAAATGTCCCCTGCAACCAAACGAACTGTCGGAGACACAAATCTACAATGGACATAGTGTAAAATGGTCCAATTCAAGTAAGTTATTCATTTGGCATCAATCGAAGTGATAGAAATCAAGTTTTAATGAAAATTATCAAACTCGGCCAAAACATGCTTTTCAGCCCCTGAAAAGCACATTTTGGCCATAAAAACTGAATTTGTCCCCTGCAACCAAACGAACTGTCAGAGACACAAATCTACAATGGACATAGTGTAAAATGGTCCAATTCAAGTAAGTTATTCATTTGGCATCATTCGAAGTGATAGAAATTAAGTTTTAATGAAAATTATCATACTCTGCCAAAACATGCTTTTCAGCCTCTGAAAAGCACATTTTGGCCATAAAAACTGAAAATGTCCCCTGCAACCAAACGAACTGTCGGAGACACAAATCTACAATGGACATAGTGTAAAATGGTCCAATTCAAGTAAGTTATTCATTTGGCATCATTCGAATGGATAGAAATCAAGTTTTAATGAAAATTATCATACTCGGCCAAAACATGCTTTTCAGCCTCTGAAAAGCACATTTTGGCCATAAAAACTGAAAATGTCCCCTGCAACCAAACGAACTGTCGGAGACACAAATCTACAATGGACATAGTGTAAAATGGTCAAATTCAAGTAAGTTATTCATTTGGCATCATTCGAAGTGATAGAAATCAAGTTTTAATGAAAATTATCAAACTCGGCCAAAACATGCTTTTCAGCCCCTGAAAAGCACATTTTGGCCATAAAAACTGAATTTGTCCCCTGCAACCAAACGAACTGTCAGAGACACAAATCTACAATGGACATAGTGTAAAATGGTCCAATTCAAGTAAGTTATTCATTTGGCATCATTCGAAGTGATAGAAATTAAGTTTTAATGAAAATTATCATACTCTGCCAAAACATGCTTTTCAGCCTCTGAAAAGCACATTTTGGCCATAAAAACTGAAAATGTCCCCTGCAACCAAACGAACTGTCGGAGACACAAATCTACAATGGACATAGTGTAAAATGGTCCAATTCAAGTAAGTTATTCATTTGGCATCATTCGAAGTGATAGAAATCAAGTTTTAATGAAAATTATCATACTCGGCCAAAACATGCTTTTCAGCCTCTGAAAAGCACATTTTGGCCATAAAAACTGAAAATGTCCCCTGCAACCAAACGAACTGTCAGAGACACAAATCTACAATGGACATAGTGTAAAATGGTCCAATTCAAGCAAATCATTCATTTTGCATCATTCGAAGTGATAGAAATCAAGTTTTAATGAAAATTATCATACTCGGCCAAAACATGCTTTTCAGCCTCTGAAAAGCACATTTTGGCCATAAAAACTGAAAATGTTCCCTGCAACCAAACGAACTGTCGGAGACACAAATCTACAATGGACATAGTGTAAAATGGTCCAATTCAAGTAAGTTATTCATTTGGCATCATTCGAATGGATAGAAATCAAGTTTTAATGAAAATTATCATACTCTGCCAAAACGTGCTTTTCAGCCCCTGAAAAGCACATTTTGGCCATAAAAACTGAATATGTCCCCTGCAAGAACTGTCAAAGACAAAAATCTACAATGGATATAGTGTAAAATGGTCCAATTCAAGCAAATTTTTCATTTGGCATCATTCGAAGTGATAGAAATCAAGTTTTAATGAAAATTATCATACTCCGCCAAAACATGCTTTTCAGCCTCTGAAAAGCACATTTTGGCCATAAAAACTGAATATGTCCCCTGCAACCAAACGAACTGTCAGAGACACAAATCTACAATGGACATAGTGTAAAACGGTCCAATTCAAGTAAGTTATTCATTTGGCATCATTCGAAGTGATAGAAATCAAGTTTTAATGAAAATTACCATACTCGGCCAAAACATGCTTTTCAGCCTCTGAAAAGCACATTTTGGCCATAAAAACTGAAAATGTCCCCTGCAACCAAACGAACTGTCGGAGACACAAATCTACAATGGACATAGTGTAAAATGGTCCAATTCAAGTAAGTTATTCATTTGGCATCAATCGAAGTGATAGAAATCAAGTTTTAATGAAAATTATCAAACTCGGCCAAAACATGCTTTTCAGCCCCTGAAAAGCACATTTTGGCCATAAAAACTGAAAATGTCCCCTGCAACCAAACGAACTGTCAGAGACACAAATCTACAATGGACATAGTGTAAAATGGTCCAATTCAAGCAAATTATTCATTTGGCATCATTCGAAGTGATAGAAATCAAGTTTTAATGAAAATTACCATACTCGGCCAAAACATGCTTTTCAGCCTCTGAAAAGCACATTTTGGCCATAAAAACTGAAAATGTCCCCTGCAACCAAACGAACTGTCGGAGACACAAATCTACAATGGACATAGTGTAAAATGGTCCAATTCAAGTAAGTTATTCATTTGGCATCAATCGAAGTGATAGAAATCAAGTTTTAATGAAAATTATCAAACTCGGCCAAAACATGCTTTTCAGCCCCTGAAAAGCACATTTTGGCCATAAAAACTGAATTTGTCCCCTGCAACCAAACGAACTGTCAGAGACACAAATCTACAATGGACATAGTGTAAAATGGTCCAATTCAAGTAAGTTATTCATTTGGCATCATTCGAAGTGATAGAAATCAAGTTTTAATGAAAATTATCATACTCGGCCAAAACATGCTTTTCAGCCCCTGAAAAGCACATTTTGGCCATAAAAACTGAATATGTCCCCTGCAACCAAACGAACTGTCAGAGACACAAATCTACAATGGACATAGTGTAAAATGGTCCAATTCAAGTAAGTTATTCATTTGGCATCATTCGAATGGATAGAAATCAAGTTTTAATGAAAATTATCATACTCGGCCAAAACATGCTTTTCAGCCTCTGAAAAGCACATTTTGGCCATAAAAACTGAAAATGTCCCCTGCAACCAAACGAACTGTCGGAGACACAAATCTACAATGGACATAGTGTAAAATGGTCCAATTCAAGTAAGTTATTCATTTGGCATCATTCGAAGTGATAGAAATCAAGTTTTAATGAAAATTACCATACTCGGCCAAAACATGCTTTTCAGCATCTGAAAAGCACATTTTGGCCATAAAAACTGAAAATGTCCCCTGCAACCAAACGAACTGTCGGAGACACAAATCTACAATGGACATAGTGTAAAATGGTCCAATTCAAGTAAGTTATTCATTTGGCATCAATCGAAGTGATAGAAATCAAGTTTTAATGAAAATTATCAAACTCGGCCAAAACATGCTTTTCAGCCCCTGAAAAGCACATTTTGGCCATAAAAACTGAATTTGTCCCCTGCAACCAAACGAACTGTCAGAGACACAAATCTACAATGGACATAGTGTAAAATGGTCCAATTCAAGTAAGTTATTCATTTGGCATCATTCGAAGTGATAGAAATTAAGTTTTAATGAAAATTATCATACTCGGCCAAAACATGCTTTTCAGCCTCTGAAAAGCACATTTTGGCCATAAAAACTGAAAATGTCCCCTGCAACCAAACGAACTGTCGGAGACACAAATCTACAATGGACATAGTGTAAAATGGTCCAATTCAAGTAAGTTATTCATTTGGCATCATTCGAATGGATAGAAATCAAGTTTTAATGAAAATTATCATACTCGGCCAAAACATGCTTTTCAGCCTCTGAAAAGCACATTTTGGCCATAAAAACTGAAAATGTCCCCTGCAACCAAACGAACTGTCGGAGACACAAATCTACAATGGACATAGTGTAAAATGGTCAAATTCAAGTAAGTTATTCATTTGGCATCATTCGAAGTGATAGAAATCAAGTTTTAATGAAAATTATCAAACTCGGCCAAAACATGCTTTTCAGCCCCTGAAAAGCACATTTTGGCCATAAAAACTGAATTTGTCCCCTGCAACCAAACGAACTGTCAGAGACACAAATCTACAATGGACATAGTGTAAAATGGTCCAATTCAAGTAAGTTATTCATTTGGCATCATTCGAAGTGATAGAAATCAAGTTTTAATGAAAATTACCATACTCGGCCAAAACATGCTTTTCAGCCTCTGAAAAGCACATTTTGGCCATAAAAACTGAAAATGTCCCCTGCAACCAAACGAACTGTCGGAGACACAAATCTACAATGGACATAGTGTAAAATGGTCCAATTCAAGTAAGTTATTCATTTGGCATCAATCGAAGTGATAGAAATCAAGTTTTAATGAAAATTATCAAACTCGGCCAAAACATGCTTTTCAGCCCCTGAAAAGCACATTTTGGCCATAAAAACTGAATTTGTCCCCTGCAACCAAACGAACTGTCAGAGACACAAATCTACAATGGACATAGTGTAAAATGGTCCAATTCAAGTAAGTTATTCATTTGGCATCATTCGAAGTGATAGAAATTAAGTTTTAATGAAAATTATCATACTCGGCCAAAACATGCTTTTCAGCCTCTGAAAAGCACATTTTGGCCATAAAAACTGAATATGTCCCCTGCAACCAAACGAACTGTCGGAGACACAAATCTACCATGGACATAGTGTAAAATGGTCCAATTCAAGTAAGTTATTCATTTGGCATCATTCGAAGTGATAGAAATCAAGTTTTAATGAAAATTATCATACTCGGCCAAAACATGCTTTTCAGCCCCTGAAAAGCACATTTTGGCCATAAAAACTGAATATGTCCCCTGCAACCAAACGAACTGTCAGAGACACAAATCTACAATGGACATAGTGTAAAATGGTCCAATTCAAGTAAGTTATTCATTTGGCATCATTCGAATGGATAGAAATCAAGTTTTAATGAAAATTATCATACTCGGCCAAAACATGCTTTTCAGCCTCTGAAAAGCACATTTTGGCCATAAAAACTGAAAATGTCCCCTGCAACCAAACGAACTGTCGGAGACACAAATCTACAATGGACATAGTGTAAAATGGTCCAATTCAAGTAAGTTATTCATTTGGCATCATTCGAAGTGATAGAAATCAAGTTTTAATGAAAATTACCATACTCGGCCAAAACATGCTTTTCAGCCTCTGAAAAGCACATTTTGGCCATAAAAACTGAAAATGTCCCCTGCAACCAAACGAACTGTCGGAGACACAAATCTACAATGGACATAGTGTAAAATGGTCCAATTCAAGTAAGTTATTCATTTGGCATCAATCGAAGTGATAGAAATCAAGTTTTAATGAAAATTATCAAACTCGGCCAAAACATGCTTTTCAGCCCCTGAAAAGCACATTTTGGCCATAAAAACTGAATTTGTCCCCTGCAACCAAACGAACTGTCAGAGACACAAATCTACAATGGACATAGTGTAAAATGGTCCAATTCAAGTAAGTTATTCATTTGGCATCATTCGAAGTGATAGAAATCAAATTTTAATGAAAATTATCATACTCCGCCAAAACATGCTTTTCAGCCTCTGAAAAGCACATTTTGGCCATAAAAACTGAAAATGTCCCCTGCAACCAAACGAACTGTCAGAGACACAAATCTACAATGGACATAGTGTAAAATGGTCCAATTCAAGTAAGTTATTCATTTGGCATCATTCGAAGTGATAGAAATCAAGTTTTAATGAAAATTATTATACTCGGCCAAAACATGCTTTTCAGCCTCTGAAAAGCACATTTTGGCCATAAAAACTGAATATGTCCCCTGCAACCAAACGAACTGTCAGAGACACAAATCTACAATGGACATAGTGTAAAATGGTCCAATTCAAGCAAATCATTCATTTGGCATCATTCGAAGTGATAGAAATCAAGTTTTAATGAAAATTATCATACTCGGCCAAAACATGCTTTTCAGCCTCTGAAAAGCACATTTTGGCCATAAAAACTGAAAATGTCCCCTGCAACCAAACGAACTGTCAGAGACACAAATCTACAATGGACATAGTGTAAAATGGTCCAATTCAAGTAAGTTATTCATTTGGCATCATTCGAAGTGATAGAAATCAAGTTTTAATGAAAATTATCATACTCGGCCAAAACATGCTTTTCAGCCCCTGAAAAGCACATTTTGGCCATAAAAACTGAATATGTCCCCTGCAACCAAACAAACTGTCAGAGACACAAATCTACAATGGACATATTGTAAAATGGTCCAATTCAAGTAAGTTATTCATTTGGCATCATTCGAATGGATAGAAATCAAGTTTTAATGAAAATTATCATACTCGGCCAAAACATGCTTTTCAGCCCCTGAAAAGCACATTTTGGCCATAAAAACTGAATTTGTCCCCTGCAACCAAACGAACTGTCAGAGACACAAATCTACAATGGACATAGTGTAAAATGGTCCAATTCAAGTAAGTTATTCATTTGGCATCAATTGAAGTGATAGAAATCAAGTTTTAATGAAAATTATCAAACTCGGCCAAAACATGCTTTTCAGCCCCTGAAAAGCACATTTTGGCCATAAAAACTGAATTTGTCCCCTGCAACCAAACGAACTGTCAGAGACACAAATCTACAATGGACATAGTGTAAAATGGTCCAATTCAAGCAAATTATTCATTTGGCATCATTCGAATGGATAGAAATCAAGTTTTAATGAAAATTATCATACTCTGCCAAAACGTGCTTTTCAGCCCCTGAAAAGCACATTTTGGCCATAAAAACTGAATATGTCCCCTGCAAACAAACGAACTGTCAGAGACACAAATCTACAATGGACATAGTGTAAAATTGTCCAATTCAAGTAAATTATTCATTTGGCATCATTCAAAGTGATAGAAATCAAGTTTTAATGAAAATTATCATACTCCGCCAAAACATGCTTTTCAGCCTCTGAAAAGCACATTTTGGCCATAAAAACTGAATATGTCCCCTGCAACCAAACGAACTGTCAGAGACACAAATCTACAATGGACATAGTGTAAAATGGTCCAATTCAAGAAAGTTATTCATTTGGCATCATTCGAAGTGATAGAAATTAAGTTTTAATGAAAATTATCATACTCTGCCAAAACATGCTTTTCAGCCTCTGAAAAGCACATTTTGGCCATAAAAACTGAAAATGTCCCCTGCAACCAAACGAACTGTCGGAGACACAAATCTACAATGGACATAGTGTAAAATGGTCCAATTCAAGTAAGTTATTCATTTGGCATCATTCGAAGTGATATAAATTAATTTTTAATGAAAATCATCATACCTGGCCAAAGCATGCTTTTCAGCCCCTGAAAAGCACATTTTGGCCATAAAAACTGAAAATGTCCCCTGCAACCAAACGAACTGTCGGAGACACAAATCTACAATGGACATAGTGTAAAATGGTCCAATTCAAGTAAGTTATTCATTTGGCATCATTCGAAGTGATAGAAATTAAGTTTTAATGAAAATCATCATACCTGGCCAAAACATGCTTTTCAGCCCCTGAAAAGCACATTTTGGCCATAAAAACTGAATATGTCCCCTGCAACCAAACGAACTGTCAGAGACACAAATCTACAATGGACATAGTGTAAAATGGTCCAATTCAAGTAAGTTATTCATTTGGCATCATTCGAATGGATAGAAATCAAGTTTTAATGAAAATTATCATACTCTGCCAAAACGTGCTTTTCTGCCCCTGAAAAGCACATTTTGGCCATAAAAACTGAATATGTCCCCTGCAAACAAACGAACTGTCAGAGACACAAATCTACAATGGACATAGTGTAAAATGGTCCAAATTCAAGTAAATTATTCATTTGGCATCATTCGAATGGATAGAAATCAAGTTTCAATGAAAATTATCATATTCTGCCAAAACGTGCTTTTCAGCCCCTGAAAAGCACATTTTGGCCATAAAAACTGAATATGTCTCCTGCAACGAAATGAACTGTCAGAGACACAAATCTACAATGGACATAGTGTAAAATGGTCCAATTCAAGTAAGTTATTCATTTGGCATCATTCGAAGTGATAGAAATTAAGTTTTAATGTAAATTATCATACTCGGCCAAAACATGCTTTTCAGCCTCTGAAAAGCACATTTTGGCCATAAAAACTGAAAATGTCCCCTGCAACCAAACGAACTGTCGGAGACACAAATCTACAATGGACATAGTGTAAAATGGTCCAATTCAAGTAAGTTATTCATTTGGCATCATTCGAAGTGATAGAAATCAAGTTTTAATGAAAATTATCATACTCGGCCAAAACATGCTTTTCAGCCCCTGAAAAGCACATTTTGGCCATAAAAACTGAATATGTCCCCTGCAACCAAACGAACTGTCAGAGACACAAATCTACAATGGACATAGTGTAAAATGGTCCAATTCAAGTAAGTTATTCATTTGGCATCATTCGAATGGATAGAAATCAATTTTCAATGAAAATTATCATATTCTGCCAAAACGTGCTTTTCAGCCCCTGAAAAGCACATTTTGGCCATAAAAACTGAATATGTCCCCTGCAACGTAATGAACTGTCAGAGACACAAATCTACAATGGACATAGTGTAAAATGGTCCAATTCAAGTAAGTTATTCATTTGGCATCATTCGAAGTGATAGAAATTAAGTTTTAATGTAAATTATCATACTCGGCCAAAACATGCTTTTCAGCCTCTGAAAAGCACATTTTGGCCATAAAAACTGAAAATGTCCCCTGCAACCAAACGAACTGTCGGAGAAACAAATCTACAATGGACATAGTGTAAAATGGTCCAATTCAAGTAAGTTATTCATTTGGCATCATTCGAAGTGATAGAAATCAAGTTTTAATGAAAATTATCATACTCGGCCAAAACATGCTTTTCAGCCTCTGAAAAGCACATTTTGGCCATAAAAACTGAATATGTCCCCTGCAACCAAACGAACTGTCAGAGACACAAATCTACAATGGACATAGTGTAAAATGGTCCAAATTCAAGTAAATTATTCATTTGGCATCAATCGAAGTGATAGAAATCAAGTTTTAATGAAAATTATCAAACTCGGCCAAAACATGCTTTTCAGCCCCTGAAAAGCACATTTTGGCCATAAAAACTGAAAATGTCCCCTGCAACCAAACGAACTGTCGGAGACACAAATCTACAATGGACATAGTGTAAAATGGTCCAATTCAAGTAAGTTATTCATTTGGCATCATTCGAAGTGATAGAAATTAAGTTTTAATGAAAATCATCATACCTGGCCAAAACATGCTTTTCAGCCCCTGAAAAGCACATTTTGGCCATAAAAACTGAATATGTCCCCTGCAACCAAACGAACTGTCAGAGACACAAATCTACAATGGACATAGTGTAAAATGGTCCAATTCAAGTAAGTTATTCATTTGGCATCATTCGAATGGATAGAAATCAAGTTTTAATGAAAATTATCATACTTTGCCAAAACGTGCTTTTCTGCCCCTGAAAAGCACATTTTGGCCATAAAAACTGAATATGTCCCCTGCAAACAAACGAACTGTCAGAGACACAAATCTACAATGGACATAGTGTAAAATGGTCCAAATTCAAGTAAATTATTCATTTGGCATCATTCGAATGGATAGAAATCAAGTTTCAATGAAAATTATCATATTCTGCCAAAACGTGCTTTTCAGCCCCTGAAAAGCACATTTTGGCCATAAAAACTGAATATGTCTCCTGCAACGAAATGAACTGTCAGAGACACAAATCTACAATGGACATAGTGTAAAATGGTCCAATTCAAGTAAGTTATTCATTTGGCATCATTCGAAGTGATAGAAATTAAGTTTTAATGTAAATTATCATACTCGGCCAAAACATGCTTTTCAGCCTCTGAAAAGCACATTTTGGCCATAAAAACTGAAAATGTCCCCTGCAACCAAACGAACTGTCGGAGACACAAATCTACAATGGACATAGTGTAAAATGGTCCAATTCAAGTAAGTTATTCATTTGGCATCATTCGAAGTGATAGAAATCAAGTTTTAATGAAAATTATCATACTCGGCCAAAACATGCTTTTCAGCCTCTGAAAAGCACATTTTGGCCATAAAAACTGAATATGTCCCCTGCAACCAAACGAACTGTCAGAGACACAAATCTACAATGGACATAGTGTAAAATGGTCCAATTCAAGTAAGTTATTCATTTGGCATCATTCGAAGTGATAGAAATCAAGTTTTAATGAAAATTACCATACTCGGCCAAAACATGCTTTTCAGCCCCTGAAAAGCACATTTTGGCCATAAAAACTGAATATGTCCCTGCAACCAAACGAACTGTCAGAGACACAAATCTACAATGGACATAGTGTAAAATGGTCCAATTCAAGTAAGTTATTCATTTGGCATAATTCGAAGTGATAGAAATTAAGTTTTAATGAAAATTATCATACTCTGCCAAAACATGCTTTTCAGCCTCTGAAAAGCACATTTTGGCCATAAAAACTGAAAATGTCCCCTGCAACCAAACGAACTGTCGGAGACACAAATCTACAATGGACATAGTGTAAAATGGTCCAATTCAAGTAAGTTATTCATTTGGCATCATTCGAAGTGATAGAAATCAAGTTTTAATGAAAATTATCATACTCGGCCAAAACATGCTTTTCAGCCCCTGAAAAGCACATTTTGGCCATAAAAACTGAATATGTCCCCTGCAACCAAACGAACTGTCAGAGACACAAATCTACAATGGACATAGTGTAAAATGGTCCAATTCAAGTAAGTTATTCATTTGGCATCATTCGAATGGATAGAAATCAAGTTTTAATGAAAATTATCATACTCGGCCAAAACATGCTTTTCAGCCTCTGAAAAGCACATTTTGGCCATAAAAACTGAAAATGTCCCCTGCAACCAAACGAACTGTCGGAGACACAAATCTACAATGGACATAGTGTAAAATGGTCCAATTCAAGTAAGTTATTCATTTGGCATCAATCGAAGTGATAGAAATCAAGTTTTAATGAAAATTATCAAACTCGGCCAAAACATGCTTTTCAGCCCCTGAAAAGCACATTTTGGCCATAAAAACTGAAAATGTCCCCTGCAACCAAACGAACTGTCGGAGACACAAATCTACAATGGACATAGTGTAAAATGGTCCAATTCAAGTTAGTTATTCATTTGGCATCATTCGAAGTGATAGAAATTAAGTTTTAATGAAAATTATCATACTCTGCCAAAACATGCTTTTCAGCCTCTGAAAAGCACATTTTGGCCATAAAAACTGAAAATGTCCCCTGCAACCAAACGAACTGTCGGAGACACAAATCTACAATGGACATAGTGTAAAATTGTCCAATTCAAGTAAGTTATTCATTTGGCATCATTCGAAGTGATAGAAATCAAGTTTTAATGAAAATTACCATACTCGGCCAAAACATGCTTTTCAGCCTCTGAAAAGCACATTTTGGCCATAAAAACTGAAAATGTCCCCTGCAACCAAACGAACTGTCGGAGACACAAATCTACAATGGACATAGTGTAAAATGGTCCAATTCAAGTAAGTTATTCATTTGGCATCATTCGAATGGATAGAAATCAAGTTTTAATGAAAATTATCATACTCTGCCAAAACGTGCTTTTCAGCCCCTGAAAAGCACATTTTGGCCATAAAAACTGAATATGTCCCCTGCAAACAAACGAACTGTCAGAGACAAAAATCTACAATGGACATAGTGTAAAATGGTCCAATTCAAGCAAATTATTCATTTGGCATCATTCGAAGTGATAGAAATCAAGTTTTAATGAAAATTATCATACTCCGCCAAAACATGCTTTTCAGCCTCTGAAAAGCACATTTTGGCCATAAAAACTGAATATGTCCCCTGCAACCAAACGAACTGTCAGAGACACAAATCTACAATGGACATAGTGTAAAATGGTCCAATTCAAGTAAGTTATTCATTTGGCATCATTCGAAGTGATAGAAATCAAGTTTTAATGAAAATTACCATACTCGGCCAAAACATGCTTTTCAGCCTCTGAAAAGCACATTTTGGCCATAAAAACTGAAAATGTCCCCTGCAACCAAACGAACTGTCGGAGACACAAATCTACAATGGACATAGTGTAAAATGGTCCAATTCAAGTAAGTTATTCATTTGGCATCAATCGAAGTGATAGAAATCAAGTTTTAATGAAAATTATCAAACTCGGCCAAAACATGCTTTTCAGCCCCTGAAAAGCACATTTTGGCCATAAAAACTGAAAATGTCCCCTGCAACCAAACGAACTGTCGGAGACACAAATCTACAATGGACATAGTGTAAAATGGTCCAATTCAAGTAAGTTGTTCATTTGGCATCATTCGAAGTGATAGAAATCAAGTTTTAATGAAAATTATCATACTCGGCCAAAACATGCTTTTCAGCCCCTGAAAAGCACATTTTGGCCATAAAAACTGAATGTGTCCCCTGCAACCAAACGAACTGTCAGAGACACAAATCTACAATGGACATAGTGTAAAATGGTCCAATTCAAGTAAGTTATTCATTTGGCATCATTCGAATGGATAGAAATCAAGTTTTAATGAAAATTATCATACTCGGCCAAAACATGCTTTTCAGCCTCTGAAAAGCACATTTTGGCCATAAAAACTGAAAATGTCCCCTGCAACCAAACGAACTGTCGGAGACACAAATCTACAATGGACATAGTGTAAAATGGTCCAATTCAAGTAAGTTATTCATTTGGCATCATTCGAATGGATAGAAATCAAGTTTTAATGAAAATTATCATACTCTGCCAAAACGTGCTTTTCAGCCCCTGAAAAGCACATTTTGGCCATAAAAACTGAATATGTCCCCTGCAAACAAACGAACTGTCAGAGACACAAATCTACAATGGACATAGTGTAAAATGGTCCAATTCAAGTAAGTTATTCATTTGGCATCATTCGAAGAGATAGAAATCAAGTTTTAATGAAAATTACCATACTCGGCCAAAACATGCTTTTCAGCCTCTGAAAAGCACATTTTGGCCATAAAAACTGAAAATGTCCCCTGCAACCAAACGAACTGTCGGAGACACAAATCTACAATGGACATAGTGTAAAATGGTCCAATTCAAGTAAGTTATTCATTTGGCATCAATCGAAGTGATAGAAATCAAGTTTTAATGAAAATTATCAAACTCGGCCAAAACATGCTTTTCAGCCCCTGAAAAGCACATTTTGGCCATAAAAACTGAATTTGTCCCCTGCAACCAAACGAACTGTCAGAGACACAAATCTACAATGGACATAGTGTAAAATGGTCCAATTCAAGTAAGTTATTCATTTGGCATCATTCGAAGTGATAGAAATTAAGTTTTAATGAAAATTATCATACTCTGCCAAAACATGCTTTTCAGCCTCTGAAAAGCACATTTTGGCCATAAAAACTGAAAATGTCCCCTGCAACCAAACGAACTGTCGGAGACACAAATCTACAATGGACATAGTGTAAAATGGTCCAATTCAAGTAAGTTATTCATTTGGCATCATTCGAATGGATAGAAATCAAGTTTTAATGAAAATTATCATACTCGGCCAAAACATGCTTTTCAGCCTCTGAAAAGCACATTTTGGCCATAAAAACTGAATATGTCCCCTGCAACCAAACGAACTGTCGGAGACACAAATCTACAATGGACATAGTGTAAAATGGTCCAATTCAAGTAAGTTATTCATTTGGCATCATTCGAAGTGATAGAAATCAAGTTTTAATGAAAATTATCATACTCGGCCAAAACATGCTTTTCAGCCCCTGAAATGCACATTTTGGCCATAAAAACTGAATATGTCCCCTGCAACCAAACGAACTGTCAGAGACACAAATCTACAATGGACATAGTGTAAAATGGTCCAATTCAAGTAAGTTATTCATTTGGCATCATTCGAATGGATAGAAATCAAGTTTTAATGAAAATTATCATACTCGGCCAAAACATGCTTTTCAGCCTCTGAAAAGCACATTTTGGCCATAAAAACTGAAAATGTCCCCTGCAACAAAACGAACTGTCGGAGACACAAATCTACAATGGACATAGTGTAAAATGGTCAAATTCAAGTAAGTTATTCATTTGGCATCATTCGAAGTGATAGAAATCAAGTTTTAATGAAAATTATCAAACTCGGCCAAAACATGCTTTTCAGCCCCTGAAAAGCACATTTTGGCCATAAAAACTGAATTTGTCCCCTGCAACCAAACGAACTGTCAGAGACACAAATCTACAATGGACATAGTGTAAAATGGTCCAATTCAAGTAAGTTATTCATTTGGCATCATTCGAAGTGATAGAAATTAAGTTTTAATGAAAATTATCATACTCTGCCAAAACATGCTTTTCAGCCTCTGAAAAGCACATTTTGGCCATAAAAACTGAAAATGTCCCCTGCAACCAAACGAACTGTCGGAGACACAAATCTACAATGGACATAGTGTAAAATGGTCCAATTCAAGTAAGTTATTCATTTGGCATCATTCGAAGTGATAGAAATCAAGTTTTAATGAAAATTATCATACTCGGCCAAAACATGCTTTTCAGCCTCTGAAAAGCACATTTTGGCCATAAAAACTGAAAATGTCCCCTGCAACCAAACGAACTGTCAGAGACACAAATCTACAATGGACATAGTGTAAAATGGTCCAATTCAAGCAAATCATTCATTTTGCATCATTCGAAGTGATAGAAATCAAGTTTTAATGAAAATTATCATACTCGGCCAAAACATGCTTTTCAGCCTCTGAAAAGCACATTTTGGCCATAAAAACTGAAAATGTTCCCTGCAACCAAACGAACTGTCGGAGACACAAATCTACAATGGACATAGTGTAAAATGGTCCAATTCAAGTAAGTTATTCATTTGGCATCATTCGAATGGATAGAAATCAAGTTTTAATGAAAATTATCATACTCTGCCAAAACGTGCTTTTCAGCCCCTGAAAAGCACATTTTGGCCATAAAAACTGAATATGTCCCCTGCAAGAACTGTCAAAGACAAAAATCTACAATGGATATAGTGTAAAATGGTCCAATTCAAGCAAATTTTTCATTTGGCATCATTCGAAGTGATAGAAATCAAGTTTTAATGAAAATTATCATACTCCGCCAAAACATGCTTTTCAGCCTCTGAAAAGCACATTTTGGCCATAAAAACTGAATATGTCCCCTGCAACCAAACGAACTGTCAGAGACACAAATCTACAATGGACATAGTGTAAAACGGTCCAATTCAAGTAAGTTATTCATTTGGCATCATTCGAAGTGATAGAAATCAAGTTTTAATGAAAATTACCATACTCGGCCAAAACATGCTTTTCAGCCTCTGAAAAGCACATTTTGGCCATAAAAACTGAAAATGTCCCCTGCAACCAAACGAACTGTCGGAGACACAAATCTACAATGGACATAGTGTAAAATGGTCCAATTCAAGTAAGTTATTCATTTGGCATCAATCGAAGTGATAGAAATCAAGTTTTAATGAAAATTATCAAACTCGGCCAAAACATGCTTTTCAGCCCCTGAAAAGCACATTTTGGCCATAAAAACTGAAAATGTCCCCTGCAACCAAACGAACTGTCAGAGACACAAATCTACAATGGACATAGTGTAAAATGGTCCAATTCAAGCAAATTATTCATTTGGCATCATTCGAAGTGATAGAAATCAAGTTTTAATGAAAATTACCATACTCGGCCAAAACATGCTTTTCAGCCTCTGAAAAGCACATTTTGGCCATAAAAACTGAAAATGTCCCCTGCAACCAAACGAACTGTCGGAGACACAAATCTACAATGGACATAGTGTAAAATGGTCCAATTCAAGTAAGTTATTCATTTGGCATCAATCGAAGTGATAGAAATCAAGTTTTAATGAAAATTATCAAACTCGGCCAAAACATGCTTTTCAGCCCCTGAAAAGCACATTTTGGCCATAAAAACTGAATTTGTCCCCTGCAACCAAACGAACTGTCAGAGACACAAATCTACAATGGACATAGTGTAAAATGGTCCAATTCAAGTAAGTTATTCATTTGGCATCATTCGAAGTGATAGAAATCAAGTTTTAATGAAAATTATCATACTCTGCCAAAACGTGCTTTTCAGCCCCTGAAAAGCACATTTTGGCCATAAAAACTGAATATGTCCCCTGCAAACAAACGAACTGTCAGAGACAAAAATCTACAATGGACATAGTGTAAAATGGTCCAATTCAAGCAAATTATTCATTTGGCATCATTCGAAGTGATAGAAATCAAGTTTTAATGAAAATTATCATACTCCGCCAAAACATGCTTTTCAGCCTCTGAAAAGCACATTTTGGCCATAAAAACTGAATATGTCCCCTGCAACCAAACGAACTGTCAGAGACACAAATCTACAATGGACATAGTGTAAAATGGTCCAATTCAAGTAAGTTATTCATTTGGCATCATTCGAAGTGATAGAAATCAAGTTTTAATGAAAATTACCATACTCGGCCAAAACATGCTTTTCAGCCTCTGAAAAGCACATTTTGGCCATAAAAACTGAAAATGTCCCCTGCAACCAAACGAACTGTCGGAGACACAAATCTACAATGGACATAGTGTAAAATGGTCCAATTCAAGTAAGTTATTCATTTGGCATCAATCGAAGTGATAGAAATCAAGTTTTAATGAAAATTATCAAACTCGGCCAAAACATGCTTTTCAGCCCCTGAAAAGCACATTTTGGCCATAAAAACTGAAAATGTCCCCTGCAACCAAACGAACTGTCGGAGACACAAATCTACAATGGACATAGTGTAAAATGGTCCAATTCAAGTAAGTTGTTCATTTGGCATCATTCGAAGTGATAGAAATCAAGTTTTAATGAAAATTATCATACTCGGCCAAAACATGCTTTTCAGCCCCTGAAAAGCACATTTTGGCCATAAAAACTGAATGTGTCCCCTGCAACCAAACGAACTGTCAGAGACACAAATCTACAATGGACATAGTGTAAAATGGTCCAATTCAAGTAAGTTATTCATTTGGCATCATTCGAATGGATAGAAATCAAGTTTTAATGAAAATTATCATACTCGGCCAAAACATGCTTTTCAGCCTCTGAAAAGCACATTTTGGCCATAAAAACTGAAAATGTCCCCTGCAACCAAACGAACTGTCGGAGACACAAATCTACAATGGACATAGTGTAAAATGGTCCAATTCAAGTAAGTTATTCATTTGGCATCATTCGAATGGATAGAAATCAAGTTTTAATGAAAATTATCATACTCTGCCAAAACGTGCTTTTCAGCCCCTGAAAAGCACATTTTGGCCATAAAAACTGAATATGTCCCCTGCAAACAAACGAACTGTCAGAGACACAAATCTACAATGGACATAGTGTAAAATGGTCCAATTCAAGTAAGTTATTCATTTGGCATCATTCGAAGAGATAGAAATCAAGTTTTAATGAAAATTACCATACTCGGCCAAAACATGCTTTTCAGCCTCTGAAAAGCACATTTTGGCCATAAAAACTGAAAATGTCCCCTGCAACCAAACGAACTGTCGGAGACACAAATCTACAATGGACATAGTGTAAAATGGTCCAATTCAAGTAAGTTATTCATTTGGCATCAATCGAAGTGATAGAAATCAAGTTTTAATGAAAATTATCAAACTCGGCCAAAACATGCTTTTCAGCCCCTGAAAAGCACATTTTGGCCATAAAAACTGAATTTGTCCCCTGCAACCAAACGAACTGTCAGAGACACAAATCTACAATGGACATAGTGTAAAATGGTCCAATTCAAGTAAGTTATTCATTTGGCATCATTCGAAGTGATAGAAATTAAGTTTTAATGAAAATTATCATACTCTGCCAAAACATGCTTTTCAGCCTCTGAAAAGCACATTTTGGCCATAAAAACTGAAAATGTCCCCTGCAACCAAACGAACTGTCGGAGACACAAATCTACAATGGACATAGTGTAAAATGGTCCAATTCAAGTAAGTTATTCATTTGGCATCATTCGAATGGATAGAAATCAAGTTTTAATGAAAATTATCATACTCGGCCAAAACATGCTTTTCAGCCTCTGAAAAGCACATTTTGGCCATAAAAACTGAATATGTCCCCTGCAACCAAACGAACTGTCGGAGACACAAATCTACAATGGACATAGTGTAAAATGGTCCAATTCAAGTAAGTTATTCATTTGGCATCATTCGAAGTGATAGAAATCAAGTTTTAATGAAAATTATCATACTCGGCCAAAACATGCTTTTCAGCCCCTGAAATGCACATTTTGGCCATAAAAACTGAATATGTCCCCTGCAACCAAACGAACTGTCAGAGACACAAATCTACAATGGACATAGTGTAAAATGGTCCAATTCAAGTAAGTTATTCATTTGGCATCATTCGAATGGATAGAAATCAAGTTTTAATGAAAATTATCATACTCGGCCAAAACATGCTTTTCAGCCTCTGAAAAGCACATTTTGGCCATAAAAACTGAAAATGTCCCCTGCAACAAAACGAACTGTCGGAGACACAAATCTACAATGGACATAGTGTAAAATGGTCAAATTCAAGTAAGTTATTCATTTGGCATCATTCGAAGTGATAGAAATCAAGTTTTAATGAAAATTATCAAACTCGGCCAAAACATGCTTTTCAGCCCCTGAAAAGCACATTTTGGCCATAAAAACTGAATTTGTCCCCTGCAACCAAACGAACTGTCAGAGACACAAATCTACAATGGACATAGTGTAAAATGGTCCAATTCAAGTAAGTTATTCATTTGGCATCATTCGAAGTGATAGAAATTAAGTTTTAATGAAAATTATCATACTCTGCCAAAACATGCTTTTCAGCCTCTGAAAAGCACATTTTGGCCATAAAAACTGAAAATGTCCCCTGCAACCAAACGAACTGTCGGAGACACAAATCTACAATGGACATAGTGTAAAATGGTCCAATTCAAGTAAGTTATTCATTTGGCATCATTCGAAGTGATAGAAATCAAGTTTTAATGAAAATTATCATACTCGGCCAAAACATGCTTTTCAGCCTCTGAAAAGCACATTTTGGCCATAAAAACTGAAAATGTCCCCTGCAACCAAACGAACTGTCAGAGACACAAATCTACAATGGACATAGTGTAAAATGGTCCAATTCAAGCAAATCATTCATTTTGCATCATTCGAAGTGATAGAAATCAAGTTTTAATGAAAATTATCATACTCGGCCAAAACATGCTTTTCAGCCTCTGAAAAGCACATTTTGGCCATAAAAACTGAAAATGTTCCCTGCAACCAAACGAACTGTCGGAGACACAAATCTACAATGGACATAGTGTAAAATGGTCCAATTCAAGTAAGTTATTCATTTGGCATCATTCGAATGGATAGAAATCAAGTTTTAATGAAAATTATCATACTCTGCCAAAACGTGCTTTTCAGCCCCTGAAAAGCACATTTTGGCCATAAAAACTGAATATGTCCCCTGCAAGAACTGTCAAAGACAAAAATCTACAATGGATATAGTGTAAAATGGTCCAATTCAAGCAAATTTTTCATTTGGCATCATTCGAAGTGATAGAAATCAAGTTTTAATGAAAATTATCATACTCCGCCAAAACATGCTTTTCAGCCTCTGAAAAGCACATTTTGGCCATAAAAACTGAATATGTCCCCTGCAACCAAACGAACTGTCAGAGACACAAATCTACAATGGACATAGTGTAAAACGGTCCAATTCAAGTAAGTTATTCATTTGGCATCATTCGAAGTGATAGAAATCAAGTTTTAATGAAAATTACCATACTCGGCCAAAACATGCTTTTCAGCCTCTGAAAAGCACATTTTGGCCATAAAAACTGAAAATGTCCCCTGCAACCAAACGAACTGTCGGAGACACAAATCTACAATGGACATAGTGTAAAATGGTCCAATTCAAGTAAGTTATTCATTTGGCATCAATCGAAGTGATAGAAATCAAGTTTTAATGAAAATTATCAAACTCGGCCAAAACATGCTTTTCAGCCCCTGAAAAGCACATTTTGGCCATAAAAACTGAAAATGTCCCCTGCAACCAAACGAACTGTCGGAGACACAAATCTACAATGGACATAGTGTAAAATGGTCCAATTCAAGTAAGTTATTCATTTGGCATCATTCGAAGTGATAGAAATCAAGTTTTAATGAAAATTACCATACTCGGCCAAAACATGCTTTTCAGCATCTGAAAAGCACATTTTGGCCATAAAAACTGAAAATGTCCCCTGCAACCAAACGAACTGTCGGAGACACAAATCTACAATGGACATAGTGTAAAATGGTCCAATTCAAGTAAGTTATTCATTTGGCATCAATCGAAGTGATAGAAATCAAGTTTTAATGAAAATTATCAAACTCGGCCAAAACATGCTTTTCAGCCCCTGAAAAGCACATTTTGGCCATAAAAACTGAATTTGTCCCCTGCAACCAAACGAACTGTCAGAGACACAAATCTACAATGGACATAGTGTAAAATGGTCCAATTCAAGTAAGTTATTCATTTGGCATCATTCGAAGTGATAGAAATTAAGTTTTAATGAAAATTATCATACTCGGCCAAAACATGCTTTTCAGCCTCTGAAAAGCACATTTTGGCCATAAAAACTGAATATGTCCCCTGCAACCAAACGAACTGTCAGAGACACAAATCTACAATGGACATAGTGTAAAATGGTCCAATTCAAGCAAATTATTCATTTGGCATCATTCGAAGTGATAGAAATCAAGTTTTAATGAAAATTATCATACTCGGCCAAAACATGCTTTTCAGCCTCTGAAAAGCACATTTTGGCCATAAAAACTGAAAATGTCCCCTGCAACCAAACGAACTGTCGGAGACACAAATCTACAATGGACATAGTGTAAAATGGTCCAATTCAAGTAAATTATTCATTTGGCATCATTCGAAGTGATAGAAATCAAGTTTTAATGAAAATTATCATACTCCGCCAAAACATGCTTTTCAGCCTCTGAAAAGCACATTTTGGCCATAAAAACTGAATATGTCCCCTGCAACCAAACGAACTGTCAGAGACACAAATCTACAATGGACATAGTGTAAAATGGTCCAATTCAAGTAAGTTATTCATTTGGCATCATTCGAAGTGATAGAAATCAAGTTTTAATGAAAATTACCATACTCGGCCAAAACATGCTTTTCAGCCTCTGAAAAGCACATTTTGGCCATAAAAACTGAAAATGTCCCCTGCAACCAAACGAACTGTCGGAGACACAAATCTACAATGGACATAGTGTAAAATGGTCCAATTCAAGTAAGTTGTTCATTTGGCATCATTCGAAGTGATAGAAATCAAGTTTTAATGAAAATTATCATACTCGGCCAAAACATGCTTTTCAGCCTCTGAAAAGCACATTTTGGCCATAAAAACTGAATATGTCCCCTGCAACCAAACGAACTGTCAGAGACACAAATCTACAATGGACATAGTGTAAAATGGTCCAATTCAAGCAAATTATTCATTTGGCATCATTCGAAGTGATAGAAATCAAGTTTTAATGAAAATTACCATACTCGGCCAAAACATGCTTTTCAGCCTCTGAAAAGCACATTTTGGCCATAAAAACTGAAAATGTCCCCTGCAACCAAACGAACTGTCGGAGACACAAATCTACAATGGACATAGTGTAAAATGGTCCAATTCAAGTAAGTTATTCATTTGGCATCAATCGAAGTGATAGAAATCAAGTTTTAATGAAAATTATCAAACTCGGCCAAAACATGCTTTTCAGCCCCTGAAAAGCACATTTTGGCCATAAAAACTGAATTTGTCCCCTGCAACCAAACGAACTGTCAGAGACACAAATCTACAATGGACATAGTGTAAAATGGTCCAATTCAAGTAAGTTATTCATTTGGCATCATTCGAAGTGATAGAAATTAAGTTTTAATGAAAATTATCATACTCGGCCAAAACATGCTTTTCAGCCTCTGAAAAGCACATTTTGGCCATAAAAACTGAATATGTCCCCTGCAACCAAACGAACTGTCGGAGACACAAATCTACCATGGACATAGTGTAAAATGGTCCAATTCAAGTAAGTTATTCATTTGGCATCATTCGAAGTGATAGAAATCAAGTTTTAATGAAAATTATCATACTCGGCCAAAACATGCTTTTCAGCCCCTGAAAAGCACATTTTGGCCATAAAAACTGAATATGTCCCCTGCAACCAAACGAACTGTCAGAGACACAAATCTACAATGGACATAGTGTAAAATGGTCCAATTCAAGTAAGTTATTCATTTGGCATCATTCGAATGGATAGAAATCAAGTTTTAATGAAAATTATCATACTCGGCCAAAACATGCTTTTCAGCCTCTGAAAAGCACATTTTGGCCATAAAAACTGAAAATGTCCCCTGCAACCAAACGAACTGTCGGAGACACAAATCTACAATGGACATAGTGTAAAATGGTCCAATTCAAGTAAGTTATTCATTTGGCATCATTCGAAGTGATAGAAATCAAGTTTTAATGAAAATTACCATACTCGGCCAAAACATGCTTTTCAGCCTCTGAAAAGCACATTTTGGCCATAAAAACTGAAAATGTCCCCTGCAACCAAACGAACTGTCGGAGACACAAATCTACAATGGACATAGTGTAAAATGGTCCAATTCAAGTAAGTTATTCATTTGGCATCAATCGAAGTGATAGAAATCAAGTTTTAATGAAAATTATCAAACTCGGCCAAAACATGCTTTTCAGCCCCTGAAAAGCACATTTTGGCCATAAAAACTGAAAATGTCCCCTGCAACCAAACGAACTGTCAGAGACACAAATCTACAATGGACATAGTGTAAAATGGTCCAATTCAAGTAAGTTATTCATTTGGCATCATTCGAAGTGATAGAAATCAAGTTTTAATGAAAATTATCATACTCGGCCAAAACATGCTTTTCAGCCCCTGAAAAGCACATTTTGGCCATAAAAACTGAATATGTCCCCTGCAACCAAACAAACTGTCAGAGACACAAATCTACAATGGACATATTGTAAAATGGTCCAATTCAAGTAAGTTATTCATTTGGCATCATTCGAATGGATAGAAATCAAGTTTTAATGAAAATTATCATACTCGGCCAAAACATGCTTTTCAGCCCCTGAAAAGCACATTTTGGCCATAAAAACTGAATTTGTCCCCTGCAACCAAACGAACTGTCAGAGACACAAATCTACAATGGACATAGTGTAAAATGGTCCAATTCAAGTAAGTTATTCATTTGGCATCAATTGAAGTGATAGAAATCAAGTTTTAATGAAAATTATCAAACTCGGCCAAAACATGCTTTTCAGCCCCTGAAAAGCACATTTTGGCCATAAAAACTGAATTTGTCCCCTGCAACCAAACGAACTGTCAGAGACACAAATCTACAATGGACATAGTGTAAAATGGTCCAATTCAAGCAAATTATTCATTTGGCATCATTCGAAGTGATAGAAATCAAGTTTTAATGAAAATTATCATACTCGGCCAAAACATGCTTTTCAGCCTCTGAAAAGCACATTTTGGCCATAAAAACTGAAAATGTCCCCTGCAACCAAACGAACTGTCGGAGACACAAATCTACAATGGACATAGTGTAAAATGGTCCAATTCAAGTAAGTTATTCATTTGGCATCATTCGAATGGATAGAAATCAAGTTTTAATGAAAATTATCATACTCTGCCAAAACGTGCTTTTCAGCCCCTGAAAAGCACATTTTGGCCATAAAAACTGAATATGTCCCCTGCAAACAAACGAACTGTCAGAGACACAAATCTACAATGGACATAGTGTAAAATTGTCCAATTCAAGTAAATTATTCATTTGGCATCATTCAAAGTGATAGAAATCAAGTTTTAATGAAAATTATCATACTCCGCCAAAACATGCTTTTCAGCCTCTGAAAAGCACATTTTGGCCATAAAAACTGAATATGTCCCCTGCAACCAAACGAACTGTCAGAGACACAAATCTACAATGGACATAGTGTAAAATGGTCCAATTCAAGAAAGTTATTCATTTGGCATCATTCGAAGTGATAGAAATTAAGTTTTAATGAAAATTATCATACTCTGCCAAAACATGCTTTTCAGCCTCTGAAAAGCACATTTTGGCCATAAAAACTGAAAATGTCCCCTGCAACCAAACGAACTGTCGGAGACACAAATCTACAATGGACATAGTGTAAAATGGTCCAATTCAAGTAAGTTATTCATTTGGCATCATTCGAAGTGATATAAATTAATTTTTAATGAAAATCATCATACCTGGCCAAAGCATGCTTTTCAGCCCCTGAAAAGCACATTTTGGCCATAAAAACTGAAAATGTCCCCTGCAACCAAACGAACTGTCGGAGACACAAATCTACAATTGACATAGTGTAAAATGGTCCAATTCAAGTAAGTTATTCATTTGGCATCGTTCGAAGTGATAGAAATCAAGTTTTAATGAAAATTATCATACTCGGCCAAAACATGCTTTTCAGCCCCTGAAAAGCACATTTTGGCCATAAAAACTGAATATGTCCCCTGCAACCAAACGAACTGTCAGAGACACAAATCTACAATGGACATAGTGTAAAATGGTCCAATTCAAGTAAGTTATTCATTTGGCATCATTCGAATGGATAGAAATCAAGTTTTAATGAAAATTATCATATTCTGCCAAAACGTGCTTTTCAGCCCCTGAAAAGCACATTTTGGCCATAAAAACTGAATATGTCCCCTGCAACCAAACGAACTGTCAGAGACACAAATCTACAATGGACATAGTGTAAAATGGTCCAATTCAAGTAAGTTATTCATTTGGCATCATTCGAATGGATAGAAATCAAGTTTTAATGAAAATTATCATACTCGGCCAAAACATGCTTTTCAGCCTCTGAAAAGCACATTTTGGCCATAAAAACTGAAAATGTCCCCTGCAACCAAACGAACTGTCGGAGACACAAATCTACAATGGACATAGTGTAAAATGGTCCAATTCAAGTAAGTTATTCATTTGGCATCAATTGAAGTGATAGAAATCAAGTTTTAATGAAAATTATCAAACTCGGCCAAAACATGCTTTTCAGCCCCTGAAAAGCACATTTTGGCCATAAAAACTGAATTTGTCCCCTGCAACCAAACGAACTGTCAGAGACACAAATCTACAATGGACATAGTGTAAAATGGTCCAATTCAAGCAAATTATTCATTTGGCATCATTCGAAGTGATAGAAATCAAGTTTTAATGAAAATTACCATACTCGGCCAAAACATGATTTTCAGCCTCTGAAAAGCACATTTTGGCCATAAAAACTGAAAATGTCCCCTGCAACCAAACGAACTGTCGGAGACACAAATCTACAATGGACATAGTGTAAAATGGTCCAATTCAAGTAAGTTATTCATTTGGCATCAATCGAAGTGATAGAAATCAAGTTTTAATGAAAATTATCAAACTCGGCCAAAACATGCTTTTCAGCCCCTGAAAAGCACATTTTGGCCATAAAAACTGAAAATGTCCCCTGCAACCAAACGAACTGTCAGAGACACAAATCTACAATGGACATAGTGTAAAATGGTCCAATTCAAGCAAATTATTAATTTGGCATCATTCGAAGTGATAGAAATCAAGTTTTAATGAAAATTACCATACTCGGCCAAAACATGCTTTTCAGCCTCTGAAAAGCACATTTTGGCCATAAAAACTGAAAATGTCCCCTGCAACCAAACGAACTGTCGGAGACACAAATCTACAATGGACATAGTGTAAAATGGTCCAATTCAAGTAAGTTATTCATTTGGCATCAATCGAAGTTATAGAAATCAAGTTTTAATGAAAATTATCAAACTCGGCCAAAACATGCTTTTCAGCCCCTGAAAAGCACATTTTGGCCATAAAAACTGAATTTGTCCCCTGCAACCAAACGAACTGTCAGAGACACAAATCTACAATGGACATAGTGTAAAATGGTCCAATTCAAGTAAGTTATTCATTTGGCATCATTCGAAGTGATAGAAATCAAGTTTTAATGAAAATTATCATACTCGGCCAAAACATGCTTTTCAGCCCCTGAAAAGCACATTTTGGCCATAAAAACTGAATATGTCCCCTGCAACCAAACGAACTGTCAGAGACACAAATCTACAATGGACATAGTGTAAAATGGTCCAATTCAAGTAAGTTATTCATTTGGCATCATTCGAATGGATAGAAATCAAGTTTTAATGAAAATTATCATACTCGGCCAAAACATGCTTTTCAGCCTCTGAAAAGCACATTTTGGCCATAAAAACTGAAAATGTCCCCTGCAACCAAACGAACTGTCGGAGACACAAATCTACAATGGACATAGTGTAAAATGGTCCAATTCAAGTAAGTTATTCATTTGGCATCATTCGAAGTGATAGAAATCAAGTTTTAATGAAAATTACCATACTCGGCCAAAACATGCTTTTCAGCATCTGAAAAGCACATTTTGGCCATAAAAACTGAAAATGTCCCCTGCAACCAAACGAACTGTCGGAGACACAAATCTACAATGGACATAGTGTAAAATGGTCCAATTCAAGTAAGTTATTCATTTGGCATCAATCGAAGTGATAGAAATCAAGTTTTAATGAAAATTATCATACTCGGCCAAAACATGCTTTTCAGCCTCTGAAAAGCACATTTTGGCCATAAAAACTGAAAATGTCCCCTGCAACCAAACGAACTGTCGGAGACACAAATCTACAATGGACATAGTGTAAAATGGTCAAATTCAAGTAAGTTATTCATTTGGCATCATTCGAAGTGATAGAAATCAAGTTTTAATGAAAATTATCATACTCGGCCAAAACATGCTTTTCAGCCTCTGAAAAGCACATTTTGGCCATAAAAACTGAAAATGTCCCCTGCAACCAAACGAACTGTCGGAGACACAAATCTACAATGGACATAGTGTAAAATGGTCCAATTCAAGTAAGTTATTCATTTGGCATCAATCGAAGTGATAGAAATCAAGTTTTAATGAAAATTATCAAACTCGGCCAAAACATGCTTTTCAGCCCCTGAAAAGCACATTTTGGCCATAAAAACTGAATTTGTCCCCTGCAACCAAACGAACTGTCAGAGACACAAATCTACAATGGACATAGTGTAAAATGGTCCAATTCAAGTAAGTTATTCATTTGGCATCATTCGAAGTGATAGAAATTAAGTTTTACTGAAAATTATCATACTCTGCCAAAACATGCTTTTCAGCCTCTGAAAAGCACATTTTGGCCATAAAAACTGAAAATGTCCCCTGCAACCAAACGAACTGTCGGAGACACAAATCTACAATGGACATAGTGTAAAATGGTCCAATTCAAGTAAGTTATTCATTTGGCATCATTCGAAGTGATAGAAATCAAGTTTTAATGAAAATTATCATACTCGGCCAAAACATGCTTTTCAGCCTCTGAAAAGCACATTTTGGCCATAAAAACTGAATATGTCCCCTGCAACCAAACAAACTGTCAGAGACACAAATCTACAATGTACATAGTGTAAAATGGTCCAATTCAAGCAAATCATTCATTTGGCATCATTCGAAGTGATAGAAATCAAGTTTTAATGAAAATTATCATACTCGGCCAAAACATGCTTTTCAGCCTCTGAAAAGCACATTTTGGCCATAAAAACTGAAAATGTTCCCTGCAACCAAACGAACTGTCGGAGACACAAATCTACAATGGACATAGTGTAAAATGGTCCAATTCAAGTAAGTTATTCATTTGGCATCATTCGAATGGATAGAAATCAAGTTTTAATGAAAATTATCATACTCTGCCAAAACGTGCTTTTCAGCCCCTGAAAAGCACATTTTGGCCATAAAAACTGAATATGTCCCCTGCAAGAACTGTCAGAGACAAAAATCTACAATGGACATAGTGTAAAATGGTCCAATTCAAGCAAATTTTTCATTTGGCATCATTCGAAGTGATAGAAATCAAGTTTTAATGAAAATTACCATACTCGGCCAAAACATGCTTTTCAGCCTCTGAAAAGCACATTTTGGCCATAAAAACTGAAAATGTCCCCTGCAACCAAACGAACTGTCGGAGACACAAATCTACAATGGACATAGTGTAAAATGGTCCAATTCAAGTAAGTTATTCATTTGGCATCAATCGAAGTGATAGAAATCAAGTTTTAATGAAAATTATCAAACTCGGCCAAAACATGCTTTTCAGCCCCTGAAAAGCACATTTTGGCCATAAAAACTGAAAATGTCCCCTGCAACCAAACGAACTGTCAGAGACACAAATCTACAATGGACATAGTGTAAAATGGTCCAATTCAAGCAAATTATTCATTTGGCATCATTCGAAGTGATAGAAATCAAGTTTTAATGAAAATTACCATACTCGGCCAAAACATGCTTTTCAGCCTCTGAAAAGCACATTTTGGCCATAAAAACTGAAAATGTCCCCTGCAACCAAACGAACTGTCGGAGACACAAATCTACAATGGACATAGTGTAAAATGGTCCAATTCAAGTAAGTTATTCATTTGGCATCAATCGAAGTGATAGAAATCAAGTTTTAATGAAAATTATCAAACTCGGCCAAAACATGCTTTTCAGCCCCTGAAAAGCACATTTTGGCCATAAAAACTGAATTTGTCCCCTGCAACCAAACGAACTGTCAGAGACACAAATCTACAATGGACATAGTGTAAAATGGTCCAATTCAAGTAAGTTATTCATTTGGCATCATTCGAAGTGATAGAAATCAAGTTTTAATGAAAATTATCATACTCGGCCAAAACATGCTTTTCAGCCCCTGAAAAGCACATTTTGGCCATAAAAACTGAATATGTCCCCTGCAACCAAACGAACTGTCAGAGACACAAATCTACAATGGACATAGTGTAAAATGGTCCAATTCAAGTAAGTTATTCATTTGGCATCATTCGAATGGATAGAAATCAAGTTTTAATGAAAATTATCATACTCGGCCAAAACATGCTTTTCAGCCTCTGAAAAGCACATTTTGGCCATAAAAACTGAAAATGTCCCCTGCAACCAAACGAACTGTCGGAGACACAAATCTACAATGGACATAGTGTAAAATGGTCCAATTCAAGTAAGTTATTCATTTGGCATCATTCGAAGTGATAGAAATCAAGTTTTAATGAAAATTACCATACTCGGCCAAAACATGCTTTTCAGCATCTGAAAAGCACATTTTGGCCATAAAAACTGAAAATGTCCCCTGCAACCAAACGAACTGTCGGAGACACAAATCTACAATGGACATAGTGTAAAATGGTCCAATTCAAGTAAGTTATTCATTTGGCATCAATCGAAGTGATAGAAATCAAGTTTTAATGAAAATTATCAAACTCGGCCAAAACATGCTTTTCAGCCCCTGAAAAGCACATTTTGGCCATAAAAACTGAATTTGTCCCCTGCAACCAAACGAACTGTCAGAGACACAAATCTACAATGGACATAGTGTAAAATGGTCCAATTCAAGTAAGTTATTCATTTGGCATCATTCGAAGTGATAGAAATTAAGTTTTAATGAAAATTATCATACTCGGCCAAAACATGCTTTTCAGCCTCTGAAAAGCACATTTTGGCCATAAAAACTGAATATGTCCCCTGCAACCAAACGAACTGTCAGAGACACAAATCTACAATGGACATAGTGTAAAATGGTCCAATTCAAGCAAATTATTCATTTGGCATCATTCGAAGTGATAGAAATCAAGTTTTAATGAAAATTATCATACTCGGCCAAAACATGCTTTTCAGCCTCTGAAAAGCACATTTTGGCCATAAAAACTGAAAATGTCCCCTGCAACCAAACGAACTGTCGGAGACACAAATCTACAATGGACATAGTGTAAAATGGTCCAATTCAAGTAAATTATTCATTTGGCATCATTCGAAGTGATAGAAATCAAGTTTTAATGAAAATTATCATACTCCGCCAAAACATGCTTTTCAGCCTCTGAAAAGCACATTTTGGCCATAAAAACTGAATATGTCCCCTGCAACCAAACGAACTGTCAGAGACACAAATCTACAATGGACATAGTGTAAAATGGTCCAATTCAAGTAAGTTATTCATTTGGCATCATTCGAAGTGATAGAAATCAAGTTTTAATGAAAATTACCATACTCGGCCAAAACATGCTTTTCAGCCTCTGAAAAGCACATTTTGGCCATAAAAACTGAAAATGTCCCCTGCAACCAAACGAACTGTCGGAGACACAAATCTACAATGGACATAGTGTAAAATGGTCCAATTCAAGTAAGTTGTTCATTTGGCATCATTCGAAGTGATAGAAATCAAGTTTTAATGAAAATTATCATACTCGGCCAAAACATGCTTTTCAGCCTCTGAAAAGCACATTTTGGCCATAAAAACTGAATATGTCCCCTGCAACCAAACGAACTGTCAGAGACACAAATCTACAATGGACATAGTGTAAAATGGTCCAATTCAAGCAAATTATTCATTTGGCATCATTCGAAGTGATAGAAATCAAGTTTTAATGAAAATTACCATACTCGGCCAAAACATGCTTTTCAGCCTCTGAAAAGCACATTTTGGCCATAAAAACTGAAAATGTCCCCTGCAACCAAACGAACTGTCGGAGACACAAATCTACAATGGACATAGTGTAAAATGGTCAAATTCAAGTAAGTTATTCATTTGGCATCATTCGAAGTGATAGAAATCAAGTTTTAATGAAAATTATCATACTCGGCCAAAACATGCTTTTCAGCCTCTGAAAAGCACATTTTGGCCATAAAAACTGAAAATGTCCCCTGCAACCAAACGAACTGTCGGAGACACAAATCTACAATGGACATAGTGTAAAATGGTCCAATTCAAGTAAGTTATTCATTTGGCATCAATCGAAGTGATAGAAATCAAGTTTTAATGAAAATGATCAAACTCGGCCAAAACATGCTTTTCAGCCCCTGAAAAGCACATTTTGGCCATAAAAACTGAATTTGTCCCCTGCAACCAAACGAACTGTCAGAGACACAAATCTACAATGGACATAGTGTAAAATGGTCCAATTCAAGTAAGTTATTCATTTGGCATCATTCGAAGTGATAGAAATTAAGTTTTAATGAAAATTATCATACTCTGCCAAAACATGCTTTTCAGCCTCTGAAAAGCACATTTTGGCCATAAAAACTGAAAATGTCCCCTGCAACCAAACGAACTGTCGGAGACACAAATCTACAATGGACATAGTGTAAAATGGTCCAATTCAAGTAAGTTATTCATTTGGCATCATTCGAAGTGATAGAAATCAAGTTTTAATGAAAATTATCATACTCGGCCAAAACATGCTTTTCAGCCTCTGAAAAGCACATTTTGGCCATAAAAACTGAATATGTCCCCTGCAACCAAACAAACTGTCAGAGACACAAATCTACAATGGACATAGTGTAAAATGGTCCAATTCAAGCAAATCATTCATTTGGCATCATTCGAAGTGATAGAAATCAAGTTTTAATGAAAATTATCATACTCGGCCAAAACATGCTTTTCAGCCTCTGAAAAGCACATTTTGGCCATAAAAACTGAAAATGTTCCCTGCAACCAAACGAACTGTCGGAGACACAAATCTACAATGGACATAGTGTAAAATGGTCCAATTCAAGTAAGTTATTCATTTGGCATCATTCGAATGGATAGAAATCAAGTTTTAATGAAAATTATCATACTCTGCCAAAACGTGCTTTTCAGCCCCTGAAAAGCACATTTTGGCCATAAAAACTGAATATGTCCCCTGCAAGAACTGTCAGAGACAAAAATCTACAATGGACATAGTGTAAAATGGTCCAATTCAAGCAAATTTTTCATTTGGCATCATTCGAAGTGATAGAAATCAAGTTTTAATGAAAATTATCATACTCCGCCAAAACATGCTTTTCAGCCTCTGAAAAGCACATTTTGGCCATAAAAACTGAATATGTCCCCTGCAACCAAACGAACTGTCAGAGACACAAATCTACAATGGACATAGTGTAAAACGGTCCAATTCAAGTAAGTTATTCATTTGGCATCATTCGAAGTGATAGAAATCAAGTTTTAATGAAAATTACCATACTCGGCCAAAACATGCTTTTCAGCCTCTGAAAAGCACATTTTGGCCATAAAAACTGAAAATGTCCCCTGCAACCAAACGAACTGTCGGAGACACAAATCTACAATGGACATAGTGTAAAATGGTCCAATTCAAGTAAGTTATTCATTTGGCATCAATCGAAGTGATAGAAATCAAGTTTTAATGAAAATTATCAAACTCGGCCAAAACATGCTTTTCAGCCCCTGAAAAGCACATTTTGGCCATAAAAACTGAAAATGTCCCCTGCAACCAAACGAACTGTCAGAGACACAAATCTACAATGGACATAGTGTAAAATGGTCCAATTCAAGCAAATTATTCATTTGGCATCATTCGAAGTGATAGAAATCAAGTTTTAATGAAAATTACCATACTCGGCCAAAACATGCTTTTCAGCCTCTGAAAAGCACATTTTGGCCATAAAAACTGAAAATGTCCCCTGCAACCAAACGAACTGTCGGAGACACAAATCTACAATGGACATAGTGTAAAATGGTCCAATTCAAGTAAGTTATTCATTTGGCATCAATCGAAGTGATAGAAATCAAGTTTTAATGAAAATTATCAAACTCGGCCAAAACATGCTTTTCAGCCCCTGAAAAGCACATTTTGGCCATAAAAACTGAATTTGTCCCCTGCAACCAAACGAACTGTCAGAGACACAAATCTACAATGGACATAGTGTAAAATGGTCCAATTCAAGTAAGTTATTCATTTGGCATCATTCGAAGTGATAGAAATCAAGTTTTAATGAAAATTATCATACTCGGCCAAAACATGCTTTTCAGCCCCTGAAAAGCACATTTTGGCCATAAAAACTGAATATGTCCCCTGCAACCAAACGAACTGTCAGAGACACAAATCTACAATGGACATAGTGTAAAATGGTCCAATTCAAGTAAGTTATTCATTTGGCATCATTCGAATGGATAGAAATCAAGTTTTAATGAAAATTATCATACTCGGCCAAAACATGCTTTTCAGCCTCTGAAAAGCACATTTTGGCCATAAAAACTGAAAATGTCCCCTGCAACCAAACGAACTGTCGGAGACACAAATCTACAATGGACATAGTGTAAAATGGTCCAATTCAAGTAAGTTATTCATTTGGCATCATTCGAAGTGATAGAAATCAAGTTTTAATGAAAATTACCATACTCGGCCAAAACATGCTTTTCAGCATCTGAAAAGCACATTTTGGCCATAAAAACTGAAAATGTCCCCTGCAACCAAACGAACTGTCGGAGACACAAATCTACAATGGACATAGTGTAAAATGGTCCAATTCAAGTAAGTTATTCATTTGGCATCAATCGAAGTGATAGAAATCAAGTTTTAATGAAAATTATCAAACTCGGCCAAAACATGCTTTTCAGCCCCTGAAAAGCACATTTTGGCCATAAAAACTGAATTTGTCCCCTGCAACCAAACGAACTGTCAGAGACACAAATCTACAATGGACATAGTGTAAAATGGTCCAATTCAAGTAAGTTATTCATTTGGCATCATTCGAAGTGATAGAAATTAAGTTTTAATGAAAATTATCATACTCGGCCAAAACATGCTTTTCAGCCTCTGAAAAGCACATTTTGGCCATAAAAACTGAATATGTCCCCTGCAACCAAACGAACTGTCAGAGACACAAATCTACAATGGACATAGTGTAAAATGGTCCAATTCAAGCAAATTATTCATTTGGCATCATTCGAAGTGATAGAAATCAAGTTTTAATGAAAATTATCATACTCGGCCAAAACATGCTTTTCAGCCTCTGAAAAGCACATTTTGGCCATAAAAACTGAAAATGTCCCCTGCAACCAAACGAACTGTCGGAGACACAAATCTACAATGGACATAGTGTAAAATGGTCCAATTCAAGTAAATTATTCATTTGGCATCATTCGAAGTGATAGAAATCAAGTTTTAATGAAAATTATCATACTCCGCCAAAACATGCTTTTCAGCCTCTGAAAAGCACATTTTGGCCATAAAAACTGAATATGTCCCCTGCAACCAAACGAACTGTCAGAGACACAAATCTACAATGGACATAGTGTAAAATGGTCCAATTCAAGTAAGTTATTCATTTGGCATCATTCGAAGTGATAGAAATCAAGTTTTAATGAAAATTACCATACTCGGCCAAAACATGCTTTTCAGCCTCTGAAAAGCACATTTTGGCCATAAAAACTGAAAATGTCCCCTGCAACCAAACGAACTGTCGGAGACACAAATCTACAATGGACATAGTGTAAAATGGTCCAATTCAAGTAAGTTGTTCATTTGGCATCATTCGAAGTGATAGAAATCAAGTTTTAATGAAAATTATCATACTCGGCCAAAACATGCTTTTCAGCCTCTGAAAAGCACATTTTGGCCATAAAAACTGAATATGTCCCCTGCAACCAAACGAACTGTCAGAGACACAAATCTACAATGGACATAGTGTAAAATGGTCCAATTCAAGCAAATTATTCATTTGGCATCATTCGAAGTGATAGAAATCAAGTTTTAATGAAAATTACCATACTCGGCCAAAACATGCTTTTCAGCCTCTGAAAAGCACATTTTGGCCATAAAAACTGAAAATGTCCCCTGCAACCAAACGAACTGTCGGAGACACAAATCTACAATGGACATAGTGTAAAATGGTCCAATTCAAGTAAGTTATTCATTTGGCATCATTCGAAGTGATAGAAATTAAGTTTTAATGAAAATTATCATACTCGGCCAAAACATGCTTTTCAGCCTCTGAAAAGCACATTTTGGCCATAAAAACTGAATATGTCCCCTGCAACCAAACGAACTGTCGGAGACACAAATCTACCATGGACATAGTGTAAAATGGTCCAATTCAAGTAAGTTATTCATTTGGCATCATTCGAAGTGATAGAAATCAAGTTTTAATGAAAATTATCATACTCGGCCAAAACATGCTTTTCAGCCCCTGAAAAGCACATTTTGGCCATAAAAACTGAATATGTCCCCTGCAACCAAACGAACTGTCAGAGACACAAATCTACAATGGACATAGTGTAAAATGGTCCAATTCAAGTAAGTTATTCATTTGGCATCATTCGAATGGATAGAAATCAAGTTTTAATGAAAATTATCATACTCGGCCAAAACATGCTTTTCAGCCTCTGAAAAGCACATTTTGGCCATAAAAACTGAAAATGTCCCCTGCAACCAAACGAACTGTCGGAGACACAAATCTACAATGGACATAGTGTAAAATGGTCCAATTCAAGTAAGTTATTCATTTGGCATCATTCGAAGTGATAGAAATCAAGTTTTAATGAAAATTACCATACTCGGCCAAAACATGCTTTTCAGCCTCTGAAAAGCACATTTTGGCCATAAAAACTGAAAATGTCCCCTGCAACCAAACGAACTGTCGGAGACACAAATCTACAATGGACATAGTGTAAAATGGTCCAATTCAAGTAAGTTATTCATTTGGCATCAATCGAAGTGATAGAAATCAAGTTTTAATGAAAATTATCAAACTCGGCCAAAACATGCTTTTCAGCCCCTGAAAAGCACATTTTGGCCATAAAAACTGAATTTGTCCCCTGCAACCAAACGAACTGTCAGAGACACAAATCTACAATGGACATATTGTAAAATGGTCCAATTCAAGTAAGTTATTCATTTGGCATCATTCGAAGTGATAGAAATTAAGTTTTAATGAAAATTATCATACTCGGCCAAAACATGCTTTTCAGCCTCTGAAAAGCACATTTTGGCCATAAAAACTGAATATGTCCCCTGCAACCAAACGAACTGTCAGAGACACAAATCTACAATGGACATAGTGTAAAATGGTCCAATTCAAGCAAATTATTCATTTGGCATCATTCGAAGTGATAGAAATCAAGTTTTAATGAAAATTATCATACTCGGCCAAAACATGCTTTTCAGCCTCTGAAAAGCACATTTTGGCCATAAAAACTGAAAATGTCCCCTGCAACCAAACGAACTGTCGGAGACACAAATCTACAATGGACATAGTGTAAAATGGTCCAATTCAAGTAAATTATTCATTTGGCATCATTCGAAGTGATAGAAATCAAATTTTAATGAAAATTATCATACTCCGCCAAAACATGCTTTTCAGCCTCTGAAAAGCACATTTTGGCCATAAAAACTGAAAATGTCCCCTGCAACCAAACGAACTGTCAGAGACACAAATCTACAATGGACATAGTGTAAAATGGTCCAATTCAAGTAAGTTATTCATTTGGCATCATTCGAAGTGATAGAAATCAAGTTTTAATGAAAATTATCATACTCGGCCAAAACATGCTTTTCAGCCTCTGAAAAGCACATTTTGGCCATAAAAACTGAAAATGTCCCCTGCAACCAAACGAACTGTCGGAGACACAAATCTACAATGGACATAGTGTAAAATGGTCCAATTCAAGTAAGTTATTCATTTGGCATCATTCGAAGTGATAGAAATCAAGTTTTAATGAAAATTACCATACTCGGCCAAAACATGCTTTTCAGCCTCTGAAAAGCACATTTTGGCCATAAAAACTGAAAATGTCCCCTGCAACCAAACGAACTGTCGGAGACACAAATCTACAATGGACATAGTGTAAAATGGTCCAATTCAAGTAAGTTATTCATTTGGCATCAATTGAAGTGATAGAAATCAAGTTTTAATGAAAATTATCAAACTCGGCCAAAACATGCTTTTCAGCCCCTGAAAAGCACATTTTGGCCATAAAAACTGAATTTGTCCCCTGCAACCAAACGAACTGTCAGAGACACAAATCTACAATGGACATAGTGTAAAATGGTCCAATTCAAGCAAAATATTCATTTGGCATCATTCGAAGTGATAGAAATCAAGTTTTAATGAAAATTATCATACTCGGCCAAAACATGCTTTTCAGCCTCTGAAAAGCACATTTTGGCCATAAAAACTGAAAATGTCCCCTGCAACCAAACGAACTGTCGGAGACACAAATCTACAATGGACATAGTGTAAAATGGTCCAATTCAAGTAAGTTATTCATTTGGCATCATTCGAATGGATAGAAATCAAGTTTTAATGAAAATTATCATACTCTGCCAAAACGTGCTTTTCAGCCCCTGAAAAGCACATTTTGGCCATAAAAACTGAATATGTCCCCTGCAAACAAACGAACTGTCAGAGACACAAATCTACAATGGACATAGTGTAAAATTGTCCAATTCAAGTAAATTATTCATTTGGCATCATTCAAAGTGATAGAAATCAAGTTTTAATGAAAATTATCATACTCCGCCAAAACATGCTTTTCAGCCTCTGAAAAGCACATTTTGGCCATAAAAACTGAATATGTCCCCTGCAACCAAACGAACTGTCAGAGACACAAATCTACAATGGACATAGTGTAAAATGGTCCAATTCAAGTAAGTTATTCATTTGGCATCATTCGAATGGATAGAAATCAAGTTTTAATGAAAATTATCATATTCTGCCAAAACGTGCTTTTCAGCCCCTGAAAAGCACATTTTGGCCATAAAAACTGAATATGTCCCCTGCAACCAAACGAACTGTCAGAGAGACAAATCTACAATGGACATAGTGTAAAATGGTCCAATTCAAGTAAGTTATTCATTTGGCATCATTCGAATGGATAGAAATCAAGTTTTAATGAAAATTATCATACTCGGCCAAAACATGCTTTTCAGCCTCTGAAAAGCACATTTTGGCCATAAAAACTGAAAATGTCCCCTGCAACCAAACGAACTGTCGGAGACACAAATCTACAATGGACATAGTGTAAAATGGTCCAATTCAAGTAAGTTATTCATTTGGCATCAATTGAAGTGATAGAAATCAAGTTTTAATGAAAATTATCAAACTCGGCCAAAACATGCTTTTCAGCCCCTGAAAAGCACATTTTGGCCATAAAAACTGAATTTGTCCCCTGCAACCAAACGAACTGTCAGAGACACAAATCTACAATGGACATAGTGTAAAATGGTCCAATTCAAGCAAATTATTCATTTGGCATCATTCGAAGTGATAGAAATCAAGTTTTAATGAAAATTATCATACTCGGCCAAAACATGCTTTTCAGCCTCTGAAAAGCACATTTTGGCCATAAAAACTGAAAATGTCCCCTGCAACCAAACGAACTGTCGGAGACACAAATCTACAATGGACATAGTGTAAAATGGTCCAATTCAAGTAAATTATTCATTTGGCATCATTCAAAGTGATAGAAATCAAGTTTTAATGAAAATTATCATACTCCGCCAAAACATGCTTTTCAGCCTCTGAAAAGCACATTTTGGCCATAAAAACTGAATATGTCCCCTGCAACCAAACGAACTGTCAGAGACACAAATCTACAATGGACATAGTGTAAAATGGTCCAATTCAAGTAAGTTATTCATTTGGCATCATTCGAAGTGATAGAAATTAAGTTTTAATGAAAATTATCATACTCTGCCAAAACATGCTTTTCAGCCTCTGAAAAGCACATTTTGGCCATAAAAACTGAAAATGTCCCCTGCAACCAAACGAACTGTCGGAGACACAAATCTACAATGGACATAGTGTAAAATGGTCCAATTCAAGTAAGTTATTCATTTGGCATCATTCGAAGTGATATAAATTAAGTTTTAATGAAAATCATCATACCTGGCCAAAACATGCTTTTCAGCCCCTGAAAAGCACATTTTGGCCATAAAAACTGAAAATGTCCCCTGCAACCAAACGAACTGTCGGAGACACAAATCTACAATTGACATAGTGTAAAATGGTCCAATTCAAGTAAGTTATTCATTTGGCATCGTTCGAAGTTATAGAAATCAAGTTTTAATGAAAATTATCATATTCTGCCAAAACGTGCTTTTCAGCCCCTGAAAAGCACATTTTGGCCATAAAAACTGAAAATGTCCCCTGCAACCAAACGAACTGTCGGAGACACAAATCTACAATGGACATAGTGTAAAATGGTCCAATTCAAGTAAGTTATTCATTTGGCATCAATCGAAGTGATAGAAATCAAGTTTTAATGAAAATTATCAAACTCGGCCAAAACATGCTTTTCAGCCCCTGAAAAGCACATTTTGGCCATAAAAACTGAAAATGTCCCCTGCAACCAAACGAACTGTCGGAGACACAAATCTACAATGGACATAGTGTAAAATGGTCCAATTCAAGTAAGTTGTTCATTTGGCATCATTCGAAGTGATAGAAATCAAGTTTTAATGAAAATTATCATACTCGGCCAAAACATGCTTTTCAGCCTCTGAAAAGCACATTTTGGCCATAAAAACTGAATATGTCCCCTGCAACCAAACGAACTGTCAGAGACACAAATCTACAATGGACATAGTGTAAAATGGTCCAATTCAAGCAAATTATTCATTTGGCATCATTCGAAGTGATAGAAATCAAGTTTTAATGAAAATTACCATACTCGGCCAAAACATGCTTTTCAGCCTCTGAAAAGCACATTTTGGCCATAAAAACTGAAAATGTCCCCTGCAACCAAACGAACTGTCGAAAACACAAATCTACAATGGACATAGTGTAAAATGGTCCAATTCAAGTAAGTTATTCATTTGGCATCAATCGAAGTGATAGAAATCAAGTTTTAATGAAAATTATCAAACTCGGCCAAAACATGCTTTTCAGCCCCTGAAAAGCACATTTTGGCCATAAAAACTGAATTTGTCCCCTGCAACCAAACGAACTGTCAGAGACACAAATCTACAATGGACATAGTGTAAAATGGTCCAATTCAAGTAAGTTATTCATTTGGCATCATTCGAAGTTATAGAAATTAAGTTTTAATGAAAATTATCATACTCGGCCAAAACATGCTTTTCAGCCTCTGAAAAGCACATTTTGGCCATAAAAACTGAATATGTCCCCTGCAACCAAACGAACTGTCGGAGACACAAATCTACAATGGACATAGTGTAAAATGGTCCAATTCAAGTAAGTTATTCATTTGGCATCATTCGAAGTGATAGAAATCAAGTTTTAATGAAAATTATCATACTCGGCCAAAACATGCTTTTCAGCCCCTGAAAAGCACATTTTGGCCATAAAAACTGAATATGTCCCCTACAACCAAACGAACTGTCAGAGACACAAATCTACAATGGACATAGTGTAAAATGGTCCAATTCAAGTAAGTTATTCATTTGGCATCATTCGAAGTGATAGAAATCAAGTTTTAATGAAAATTATCATACTCGGCCAAAACATGCTTTTCAGCCCCTGAAAAGCACATTTTGGCCATAAAAACTGAATATGTCCCCTGCAACCAAACGAACTGTCAGAGACACAAATCTACAATGGACATAGTGTAAAATGGTCCAATTCAAGTAAGTTATTCATTTGGCATCATTCGAATGGATAGAAATCAAGTTTTAATGAAAATTATCATACTCGGCCAAAACATGCTTTTCAGCCTCTGAAAAGCACATTTTGGCCATAAAAACTGAAAATGTCCCCTGCAACCAAACGAACTGTCAGAGACACAAATCTACAATGGACATAGTGTAAAATGGTCCAATTCAAGCAAATTATTCATTTGGCATCATTCGAAGTGATAGAAATCAAGTTTTAATGAAAATTATCATACTCGGCCAAAACATGCTTTTCAGCCTCTGAAAAGCACATTTTGGCCATAAAAACTGAAAATGTCCCCTGCAACCAAACGAACTGTCGGAGACACAAATCTACAATGGACATAGTGTAAAATGGTCCAATTCAAGTAAATTATTCATTTGGCATCATTCGAAGTGATAGAAATCAAATTTTAATGAAAATTATCATACTCCGCCAAAACATGCTTTTCAGCCTCTGAAAAGCAAATTTTGGCCATAAAAACTGAAAATGTCCCCTGCAACCAAACTAACTGTCAGAGACACAAATCTACAATGGACATAGTGTAAAATGGTCCAATTCAAGTAAGTTATTCATTTGGCATCATTCGAAGTGATAGAAATCAAGTTTTAATGAAAATTATCATACTCGGCCAAAACATGCTTTTCAGCCTCTGAAAAGCACATTTTGGCCATAAAAACTGAATATGTCCCCTGCAACCAAACGAACTGTCAGAGACACAAATCTACAATGGACATAGTGTAAAATGGTCCAATTCAAGCAAATCATTCATTTGGCATCATTCGAAGTGATAGAAATCAAGTTTTAATGAAAATTATCATACTCGGCCAAAACATGCTTTTCAGCCTCTGAAAAGCACATTTTGGCCATAAAAACTGAAAATGTCCCCTGCAACCAAACGAACTGTCAGAGACACAAATCTACAATGGACATAGTGTAAAATGGTCCAATTCAAGTAAGTTATTCATTTGGCATCATTCGAAGTGATAGAAATCAAGTTTTAATGAAAATTATCATACTCGGCCAAAACATGCTTTTCAGCCCCTGAAAAGCACATTTTGGCCATAAAAACTGAATATGTCCCCTGCAACCAAACAAACTGTCAGAGACACAAATCTACAATGGACATATTGTAAAATGGTCCAATTCAAGTAAGTTATTCATTTGGCATCATTCGAATGGATAGAAATCAAGTTTTAATGAAAATTATCATACTCGGCCAAAACATGCTTTTCAGCCTCTGAAAAGCACATTTTGGCCATAAAAACTGAAAATGTCCCCTGCAACCAAACGAACTGTCGGAGACACAAATCTACAATGGACATAGTGTAAAATGGTCCAATTCAAGTAAGTTATTCATTTGGCATCATTCGAAGTGATAGAAATAAAGTTTTAATGAAAATTACCATACTCGGCCAAAACATGCTTTTCAGCCTCTGAAAAGCACATTTTGGCCATAAAAACTGAAAATGTCCCCTGCAACCAAACGAACTGTCGGAGACACAAATCTACAATGGACATAGTGTAAAATGGTCCAATTCAAGTAAGTTATTCATTTGGCATCAATTGAAGTGATAGAAATCAAGTTTTAATGAAAATTATCAAACTCGGCCAAAACATGCTTTTCAGCCCCTGAAAAGCACATTTTGGCCATAAAAACTGAATTTGTCCCCTGCAACCAAACGAACTGTCAGAGACACAAATCTACAATGGACATAGTGTAAAATGGTCCAATTCAAGCAAATTATTCATTTGGCATCATTCGAAGTGATAGAAATCAAGTTTTAATGAAAATTATCATACTCGGCCAAAACATGCTTTTCAGCCTCTGAAAAGCACATTTTGGCCATAAAAACTGAAAATGTCCCCTGCAACCAAACGAACTGTCGGAGACACAAATCTACAATGGACATAGTGTAAAATGGTCCAATTCAAGTAAATTATTCATTTGGCATCATTCAAAGTGATAGAAATCAAGTTTTAATGAAAATTATCATACTCCGCCAAAACATGCTTTTCAGCCTCTGAAAAGCACATTTTGGCCATAAAAACTGAATATGTCCCCTGCAACCAAACGAACTGTCAGAGACACAAATCTACAATGGACATAGTGTAAAATGGTCCAATTCAAGTAAGTTATTCATTTGGCATCATTCGAAGTGATAGAAATTAAGTTTTAATGAAAATTATCATACTCTGCCAAAACATGCTTTTCAGCCTCTGAAAAGCACATTTTGGCCATAAAAACTGAAAATGTCCCCTGCAACCAAACGAACTGTCGGAGACACAAATCTACAATGGACATAGTGTAAAATGGTCCAATTCAAGTAAGTTATTCATTTGGCATCATTCGAAGTGATATAAATTAAGTTTTAATGAAAATCATCATACCTGGCCAAAACATGCTTTTCAGCCCCTGAAAAGCACATTTTGGCCATAAAAACTGAAAATGTCCCCTGCAACCAAACGAACTGTCGGAGACACAAATCTACAATTGACATAGTGTAAAATGGTCCAATTCAAGTAAGTTATTCATTTGGCATCGTTCGAAGTGATAGAAATCAAGTTTTAATGAAAATTATCATACTCGGCCAAAACATGCTTTTCAGCCCCTGAAAAGCACATTTTGGCCATAAAAACTGAATATGTCCCCTGCAACCAAACGAACTGTCAGAGACACAAATCTACAATGGACATAGTGTAAAATGGTCCAATTCAAGTAAGTTATTCATTTGGCATCATTCAAATGGATAGAAATCAAGTTTTAATGAAAATTATCATATTCTGCCAAAACGTGCTTTTCAGCCTCTGAAAAGCACATTTTGGCCATAAAAACTGAAAATGTCCCCTGCAACCAAACGAACTGTCGAAAACACAAATCTACAATGGACATAGTGTAAAATGGTCCAATTCAAGTAAGTTATTCATTTGGCATCAATCGAAGTGATAGAAATCAAGTTTTAATGAAAATTATCAAACTCGGCCAAAACATGCTTTTCAGCCCCTGAAAAGCACATTTTGGCCATAAAAACTGAATTTGTCCCCTGCAACCAAACGAACTGTCAGAGACACAAATCTACAATGGACATAGTGTAAAATGGTCCAATTCAAGTAAGTTATTCATTTGGCATCATTCGAAGTTATAGAAATTAAGTTTTAATGAAAATTATCATACTCGGCCAAAACATGCTTTTCAGCCTCTGAAAAGCACATTTTGGCCATAAAAACTGAATATGTCCCCTGCAACCAAACGAACTGTCGGAGACACAAATCTACAATGGACATAGTGTAAAATGGTCCAATTCAAGTAAGTTATTCATTTGGCATCATTCGAAGTGATAGAAATCAAGTTTTAATGAAAATTATCATACTCGGCCAAAACATGCTTTTCAGCCCCTGAAAAGCACATTTTGGCCATAAAAACTGAATATGTCCCCTGCAACCAAACGAACTGTCAGAGACACAAATCTACAATGGACATAGTGTAAAATGGTCCAATTCAAGTAAGTTATTCATTTGGCATCATTCGAATGGATAGAAATCAAGTTTTAATGAAAATTATCATACTCGGCCAAAACATGCTTTTCAGCCTCTGAAAAGCACATTTTGGCCATAAAAACTGAAAATGTCCCCTGCAACCAAACGAACTGTCGGAGACACAAATCTACAATGGACATAGTGTAAAATGGTCCAATTCAAGTAAGTTATTCATTTGGCATCATTCGAAGTGATAGAAATCAAGTTTTAATGAAAATTACCATACTCGGCCAAAACATGCTTTTCAGCCTCTGAAAAGCACATTTTGGCCATAAAAACTGAAAATGTCCCCTGCAACCAAACGAACTGTCGGAGACACAAATCTACAAAGGACATAGTGTAAAATGGTCCAATTCAAGTAAGTTATTCATTTGGCATCAATCGAAGTGATAGAAATCAAGTTTTAATGAAAATTATCAAACTCGGCCAAAACATTCTTTTCAGCCCCTGAAAAGCACATTTTGGCCATAAAAACTGAATATGTCCCCTGCAACCAAACGAACTGTCAGAGACACAAATCTACAATGGACATAGTGTAAAATGGTCCAATTCAAGCAAATTATTCATTTGGCATCATTCGAAGTGATAGAAATCAAGTTTTAATGAAAATTATCATACTCGGCCAAAACATGCTTTTCAGCCTCTGAAAAGCACATTTTGGCCATTAAAACTGAAAATGTCCCCTGCAACCAAACGAACTGTCGGAGACACAAATCTACAATGGACATAGTGTAAAATGGTCCAATTCAAGTAAATTATTCATTTGGCATCATTCGAAGTGATAGAAATCAAATTTTAATGAAAATTATCATACTCCGCCAAAACATGCTTTTCAGCCTCTGAAAAGCACATTTTGGCCATAAAAACTGAAAATGTCCCCTGCAACCAAACGAGCTGTCAGAGACACAAATCTACAATGGACATAGTGTAAAATGGTCCAATTCAAGTAAGTTATTCATTTGGCATCATTCGAAGTGATAGAAATCAAGTTTTAATGAAAATTATCATACTCGGCCAAAACATGCTTTTCAGCCTCTGAAAAGCACATTTTGGCCATAAAAACTGAATATGTCCCCTGCAACCAAACGAACTGTCAGAGACACAAATCTACAATGGACATAGTGTAAAATGGTCCAATTCAAGCAAATCATTCATTTGGCATCATTCGAAGTGATAGAAATCAAGTTTTAATGAAAATTATCATACTCCACCAAAACATGCTTTTCAGCCTCTGAAAAGCACATTTTGGCCATAAAAACTGAATATGTCCCCTGCAACCAAACGAACTGTCAGAGACACAAATCTACAATGGACATAGTGTAAAATGGTCCAATTCAAGTAAGTTATTCATTTGGCATCATTCGAAGTGATAGAAATCAAGTTTTAATGAAAATTACCATACTCGGCCAAAACATGCTTTTCAGCCTCTGAAAAGCACATTTTGGCCATAAAAACTGAAAATGTCCCCTGCAACCAAACGAACTGTCGGAGACACAAATCTACAATGGACATAGTGTAAAATGGTCCAATTCAAGTAAGTTATTCATTTGGCATCAATCGAAGTGATAGAAATCAAGTTTTAATGAAAATTATCAAACTCGGCCAAAACATGCTTTTCAGCCTCTGAAAAGCACATTTTGGCCATAAAAACTGAATATGTCCCCTGCAACCAAACGAACTGTCAGAGACACAAATCTACAATGGACATAGTGTAAAATGGTCCAATTCAAGCAAATTATTCATTTGGCATCATTCGAAGTGATAGAAATCAAGTTTTAATGAAAATTATCATACTCGGCCAAAACATGCTTTTCAGCCTCTGAAAAGCACATTTTGGCCATAAAAACTGAAAATGTCCCCTGCAACCAAACGAACTGTCGGAGACACAAATCTACAATGGACATAGTGTAAAATGGTCCAATTCAAGTAAGTTATTCATTTGGCATCATTCGAAGTGATAGAAATCAAGTTTTAATGAAAATTATCATACTCGGCCAAAACATGCTTTTCAGCCTCTGAAAAGCACATTTTGGCCATAAAAACTGAATATGTCCCCTGCAACCAAACGAACTGTCAGAGACACAAATCTACAATGGACATAGTGTAAAATGGTCCAATTCAAGCAAATTATTCATTTGGCATCATTCGAAGTGATAGAAATCAAGTTTTAATGAAAATTATCATACTCGGCCAAAACATGCTTTTCAGCCTCTGAAAAGCACATTTTGGCCATAAAAACTGAAAATGTCCCCTGCAACCAAACGAACTGTCGGAGACACAAATCTACAATGGACATAGTGTAAAATGGTCCAATTCAAGTAAGTTATTCATTTGGCATCATTCGAAGTGATAGAAATCAAGTTTTAATGAAAATTATCATACTCGGCCAAAACATGCTTTTCAGCCCCTGAAAAGCACATTTTGGCCATAAAAACTGAATATGTCCCCTGCAACCAAACGAACTGTCAGAGACACAAATCTACAATGGACATAGTGTAAAATGGTCCAATTCAAGTAAGTTATTCATTTGGCATCATTCGAATGGATAGAAATCAAGTTTTAATGAAAATTATCATACTCGGCCAAAACATGCTTTTCAGCCTCTGAAAAGCACATTTTGGCCATAAAAACTGAAAATGTCCCCTGCAACCAAACGAACTGTCGGAGACACAAATCTACAATGGACATAGTGTAAAATGGTCCAATTCAAGTAAGTTATTCATTTGGCATCATTCGAAGTGATAGAAATCAAGTTTTAATGAAAATTACCATACTCGGCCAAAACATGCTTTTCAGCCTCTGAAAAGCACATTTTGGCCATAAAAACTGAAAATGTCCCCTGCAACCAAACGAACTGTCAGAGACACAAATCTACAATGGACATAGTGTAAAATGGTCCAATTCAAGTAAGTTATTCATTTGGCATCATTCGAAGTGATAGAAATCAAGTTTTAATGAAAATTATCATACTCGGCCAAAACATGCTTTTCAGCCCCTGAAAAGCACATTTTGGCCATAAAAACTGAATATGTCCCCTGCAACCAAACGAACTGTCAGAGACACAAATCTACAATGGACATATTGTAAAATGGTCCAATTCAAGTAAGTTATTCATTTGGCATCATTCGAATGGATAGAAATCAAGTTTTAATGAAAATTATCATACTCGGCCAAAACATGCTTTTCAGCCTCTGAAAAGCACATTTTGGCCATAAAAACTGAAAATGTCCCCTGCAACCAAACGAACTGTCGGAGACACAAATCTACAATGGACATAGTGTAAAATGGTCCAATTCAAGTAAGTTATTCATTTGGCATCATTCGAAGTGATAGAAATCAAGTTTTAATGAAAATTACCATACTCGGCCAAAACATGCTTTTCAGCCTCTGAAAAGCACATTTTGGCCATAAAAACTGAAAATGTCCCCTGCAACCAAACGAACTGTCGGAGACACAAATCTACAATGGACATAGTGTAAAATGGTCCAATTCAAGTAAGTTATTCATTTGGCATCAATTGAAGTGATAGAAATCAAGTTTTAATGAAAATTATCAAACTCGGCCAAAACATGCTTTTCAGCCCCTGAAAAGCACATTTTGGCCATAAAAACTGAATTTGTCCCCTGCAACCAAACGAACTGTCAGAGACACAAATCTACAATGGACATAGTGTAAAATGGTCCAATTCAAGCAAATTATTCATTTGGCATCATTCGAAGTGATAGAAATCAAGTTTTAATGAAAATTATCATACTCGGCCAAAACATGCTTTTCAGCCTCTGAAAAGCACATTTTGGCCATAAAAACTGAAAATGTCCCCTGCAACCAAACGAACTGTCGGAGACACAAATCTACAATGGACATAGTGTAAAATGGTCCAATTCAAGTAAGTTATTCATTTGGCATCATTCGAATGGATAGAAATCAAGTTTTAATGAAAATTATCATACTCTGCCAAAACGTGCTTTTCAGCCCCTGAAAAGCACATTTTGGCCATAAAAACTGAATATGTCCCCTGCAAACAAACGAACTGTCAGAGACACAAATCTACAATGGACATAGTGTAAAATGGTCCAATTCAAGTAAGTTATTCATTTGGCATCATTCGAATGGATAGAAATCAAGTTTTAATGAAAATTATCATATTCTGCCAAAACGTGCTTTTCAGCCCCTGAAAAGCACATTTTGGCCATAAAAACTGAATATGTCCCCTGCAACCAAACGAACTGTCAGAGACACAAATCTACAATGGACATAGTGTAAAATGGTCCAATTCAAGTAAGTTATTCATTTGGCATCATTCGAATGGATAGAAATCAAGTTTTAATGAAAATTATCATACTCGGCCAAAACATGCTTTTCAGCCTCTGAAAAGCACATTTTGGCCATAAAAACTGAAAATGTCCCCTGCAACCAAACGAACTGTCGGAGACACAAATCTACAATGGACATAGTGTAAAATGGTCCAATTCAAGTAAGTTATTCATTTGGCATCATTCGAAGTGATAGAAATCAAGTTTTAATGAAAATTACCATACTCGGCCAAAACATGCTTTTCAGCCTCTGAAAAGCACATTTTGGCCATAAAAACTGAAAATGTCCCCTCCAACCAAACGAACTGTCGGAGACACAAATCTACAATGGACATAGTGTAAAATGGTCCAATTCAAGTAAGTTATTCATTTGGCATCAATTGAAGTGATAGAAATCAAGTTTTAATGAAAATTATCAAACTCGGCCAAAACATGCTTTTCGGCCCCTGAAAAGCACATTTTGGCCATAAAAACTGAATTTGTCCCCTGCAACCAAACGAACTGTCAGAGACACAAATCTACAATGGACATAGTGTAAAATGGTCCAATTCAAGCAAATTATTCATTTGGCATCATTCGAAGTGATAGAAATCAAGTTTTAATGAAAATTATCATACTCGGCCAAAACATGCTTTTCAGCCTCTGAAAAGCACATTTTGGCCATAAAAACTGAAAATGTCCCCTGCAACCAAACGAACTGTCGGAGACACAAATCTACAATGGACATAGTGTAAAATGGTCCAATTCAAGTAAGTTATTCATTTGGCATCATTCGAAGTGATAGAAATCAAGTTTTAATGAAAATTATCATACTCGGCCAAAACATGCTTTTCAGCCCCTGAAAAGCACATTTTGGCCATAAAAACTGAATATGTCCCCTGCAACCAAACGAACTGTCAGAGACACAAATCTACAATGGACATAGTGTAAAATGGTCCAATTCAAGTAAGTTATTCATTTGGCATCATTCGAATGGATAGAAATCAAGTTTTAATGAAAATTATCATACTCGGCCAAAACATGCTTTTCAGCCTCTGAAAAGCACATTTTGGCCATAAAAACTGAAAATGTCCCCTGCAACCAAACGAACTGTCGGAGACACAAATCTACAATGGACATAGTGTAAAATGGTCCAATTCAAGTAAGTTATTCATTTGGCATCATTCGAAGTGATAGAAATCAAGTTTTAATGAAAATTACCATACTCGGCCAAAACATGCTTTTCAGCCTCTGAAAAGCACATTTTGGCCATAAAAACTGAAAATGTCCCCTGCAACCAAACGAACTGTCAGAGACACAAATCTACAATGGACATAGTGTAAAATGGTCCAATTCAAGTAAGTTATTCATTTGGCATCATTCGAAGTGATAGAAATCAAGTTTTAATGAAAATTATCATACTCGGCCAAAACATGCTTTTCAGCCCCTGAAAAGCACATTTTGGCCATAAAAACTGAATATGTCCCCTGCAACCAAACGAACTGTCAGAGACACAAATCTACAATGGACATATTGTAAAATGGTCCAATTCAAGTAAGTTATTCATTTGGCATCATTCGAATGGATAGAAATCAAGTTTTAATGAAAATTATCATACTCGGCCAAAACATGCTTTTCAGCCTCTGAAAAGCACATTTTGGCCATAAAAACTGAAAATGTCCCCTGCAACCAAACGAACTGTCGGAGACACAAATCTACAATGGACATAGTGTAAAATGGTCCAATTCAAGTAAGTTATTCATTTGGCATCATTCGAAGTGATAGAAATCAAGTTTTAATGAAAATTACCATACTCGGCCAAAACATGCTTTTCAGCCTCTGAAAAGCACATTTTGGCCATAAAAACTGAAAATGTCCCCTGCAACCAAACGAACTGTCGGAGACACAAATCTACAATGGACATAGTGTAAAATGGTCCAATTCAAGTAAGTTATTCATTTGGCATCAATTGAAGTGATAGAAATCAAGTTTTAATGAAAATTATCAAACTCGGCCAAAACATGCTTTTCAGCCCCTGAAAAGCACATTTTGGCCATAAAAACTGAATTTGTCCCCTGCAACCAAACGAACTGTCAGAGACACAAATCTACAATGGACATAGTGTAAAATGGTCCAATTCAAGCAAATTATTCATTTGGCATCATTCGAAGTGATAGAAATCAAGTTTTAATGAAAATTATCATACTCGGCCAAAACATGCTTTTCAGCCTCTGAAAAGCACATTTTGGCCATAAAAACTGAAAATGTCCCCTGCAACCAAACGAACTGTCGGAGACACAAATCTACAATGGACATAGTGTAAAATGGTCCAATTCAAGTAAGTTATTCATTTGGCATCATTCGAATGGATAGAAATCAAGTTTTAATGAAAATTATCATACTCTGCCAAAACGTGCTTTTCAGCCCCTGAAAAGCACATTTTGGCCATAAAAACTGAATATGTCCCCTGCAAACAAACGAACTGTCAGAGACACAAATCTACAATGGACATAGTGTAAAATGGTCCAATTCAAGTAAATTATTCATTTGGCATCATTCGAATGGATAGAAATCAAGTTTTAATGAAAATTATCATATTCTGCCAAAACGTGCTTTTCAGCCCCTGAAAAGCACATTTTGGCCATAAAAACTGAATATGTCCCCTGCAACCAAACGAACTGTCAGAGACACAAATCTACAATGGACATAGTGTAAAATGGTCCAATTCAAGTAAGTTATTCATTTGGCATCATTCGAATGGATAGAAATCAAGTTTTAATGAAAATTATCATACTCGGCCAAAACATGCTTTTCAGCCTCTGAAAAGCACATTTTGGCCATAAAAACTGAAAATGTCCCCTGCAACCAAACGAACTGTCGGAGACACAAATCTACAATGGACATAGTGTAAAATGGTCCAATTCAAGTAAGTTATTCATTTGGCATCATTCGAAGTGATAGAAATCAAGTTTTAATGAAAATTACCATACTCGGCCAAAACATGCTTTTCAGCCTCTGAAAAGCACATTTTGGCCATAAAAACTGAAAATGTCCCCTCCAACCAAACGAACTGTCGGAGACACAAATCTACAATGGACATAGTGTAAAATGGTCCAATTCAAGTAAGTTATTCATTTGGCATCAATTGAAGTGATAGAAATCAAGTTTTAATGAAAATTATCAAACTCGGCCAAAACATGCTTTTCGGCCCCTGAAAAGCACATTTTGGCCATAAAAACTGAATTTGTCCCCTGCAACCAAACGAACTGTCAGAGACACAAATCTACAATGGACATAGTGTAAAATGGTCCAATTCAAGCAAATTATTCATTTGGCATCATTCGAAGTGATAGAAATCAAGTTTTAATGAAAATTATCATACTCGGCCAAAACATGCTTTTCAGCCTCTGAAAAGCACATTTTGGCCATAAAAACTGAAAATGTCCCCTGCAACCAAACGAACTGTCGGAGACACAAATCTACAATGGACATAGTGTAAAATGGTCCAATTCAAGTAAGTTATTCATTTGGCATCATTCGAATGGATAGAAATCAAGTTTTAATGAAAATTATCATACTCTGCCAAAACGTGCTTTTCAGCCCCTGAAAAGCACATTTTGGCCATAAAAACTGAATATGTCCCCTGCAAACAAACGAACTGTCAGAGACACAAATCTACAATGGACATAGTGTAAAATGGTCCAATTCAAGTAAGTTATTCATTTGGCATCATTCGAAGTGATAGAAATTAAGTTTTAATGAAAATTATCATACTCTGCCAAAACATGCTTTTCAGCCTCTGAAAAGCACATTTTGGCCATAAAAACTGAAAATGTCCCCTGCAACCAAACGAACTGTCGGAGACACAAATCTACAATGGACATAGTGTAAAATGGTCCAATTCAAGTAAGTTATTCATTTGGCATCATTTGAAGTGATAGAAATTAAGTTTTAATGAAAATCATCATACCTGGCCAAAACATGCTTTTCAGCCCCTGAAAAGCACATTTTGGCCATAAAAACTGAAAATGTCCCCTGCAACCAAACGAACTGTCGGAGACACAAATCTACAATTGACATAGTGTAAAATGGTCCAATTCAAGTAAGTTATTCATTTGGCATCGTTCGAAGTGATAGAAATCAAGTTTTAATGAAAATTATCATACTCGGCCAAAACATGCTTTTCAGCCCCTGAAAAGCACATTTTGGCCATAAAAACTGAATATGTCCCCTGCAACCAAACGAACTGTCAGAGACACAAATCTACAATGGACATAGTGTAAAATGGTCCAATTCAAGTAAGTTATTCATTTGGCATCATTCAAATGGATAGAAATCAAGTTTTAATGAAAATTATCATATTCTGCCAAAACGTGCTTTTCAGCCCCTGAAAAGCACATTTTGGCCATAAAAACTGAATATGTCCCCTGCAACCAAACGAACTGTCAGAGACACAAATCTACAATGGACATAGTGTAAAATGGTCCAATTCAAGTAAGTTATTCATTTGGCATCATTCGAAGTGATAGAAATTAAGTTTTAATGAAAATCATCATACCTGGCCAAAACATGCTTTTCAGCCCCTGAAAAGCACATTTTGGCCATAAAAACTGAAAATGTCCCCTGCAACCAAACGAACTGTCGGAGACACAAATCTACAATTGACATAGTGTAAAATGGTCCAATTCAAGTAAGTTATTCATTTGGGATCGTTCGAAGTGATAGAAATCAAGTTTTAATGAAAATTATCATACTCGGCCAAAACATGCTTTTCAGCCCCTGAAAAGCACATTTTGGCCATAAAAACTGAATATGTCCCCTGCAACCAAACGAACTGTCAGAGACACAAATCTACAATGGACATAGTGTAAAATGGTCCAATTCAAGTAAATTATTCATTTGGCATCATTCGAAGTGATAGAAATTAAGTTTTAATGAAAATTATCATACTCGGCCAAAACATGCTTTTCAGCCTCTGAAAGCACATTTTGGCCATAAAAACTGAAAATGTCCCCTGCAACCAAACGAACTGTCGGAGACACAAATCTACAATGGACATAGTGTAAAATGGTCCAATTCAAGTAAGTTATTCATTTGGCATCAATCGAAGTGATAGAAATCAAGTTTTAATGAAAATTATCAAACTCGGCCAAAACATGCTTTTCAGCCCCTGAAAAGCACATTTTGGCCATAAAAACTGAATATGTCCCCTGCAACCAAACGAACTGTCAGAGACACAAATCTACAATGGACATAGTGTAAAATGGTCCAATTCAAGTAAGTTATTCATTTGGCATCATTCGAAGTGATAGAAATTAAGTTTTAATGAAAATTATCATACTCTGCCAAAACATGCTTTTCAGCCTCTGAAAAGCACATTTTGGCCATAAAAACTGAAAATGTCCCCTGCAACCAAACGAACTGTCAGAGACACAAATCTACAATGGACATAGTGTAAAATGGTCAAATTCAAGTAAGTTATTCATTTGGCATCATTCGAAGTGATAGAAATCAAGTTTTAATGAAAATTATCATACTCGGCCAAAACATGCTTTTCACCTCTGAAAAGCACATTTTGGCCATAAAAACTGAATATGTCCCCTGCAACCAAATGAACTGTCAGAGACACAAATCTACAATGGACATAGTGTAAAATGGTCCAATTCAAGTAAGTTATTCATTTGGCATCATTCGAAGTGATAGAAATTAAGTTTTAATGAAAATTATCATACTCTGCCAAAACATGCTTTTCAGCCCCTGAAAAGCACATTTTGGCCATAAAAACTGAAAATGTCCCCTGCAACCAAACGAACTGTCGGAGACACAAATTTACAATGGACATAGTGTAAAATGGTCCAATTCAAGTAAGTTATTCATTTGGCATCATTCGAAGTGATAGAAATCAAGTTTCAATGAAAATTATCATACTCGGCCAAAACATGCTTTTCAGCCCCTGAAAAGCACATTTTGGCCATAAAAACTGAATATGTCCCCTGCAACCAAACGAACTGTCAGAGACACAAATCTACAATGGACATAGTGTAAAATGGTCCAATTCAAGTAAGTTATTCATTTGGCATCATTCGAAGTGATAGAAATTAAGTTTTAATGAAAATTATCATACTCTGCCAAAACATGCTTTTCAGCCTCTGAAAAGCACATTTTGGCCATAAAAACTGAAAATGTCCCCTGCAACCAAACGAACTGTCGGAGACACAAATCTACAATGGACATAGTGTAAAATGGTCAGATTCAAGTAAGTTATTCATTTGGCATCATTCGAAGTGATAGAAATCAAGTTTTAATGAAAATTATCATACTCGGCCAAAACATGCTTTTCAGCCTCTGAAAAGCACATTTTGGCCATAAAAACTGAAAATGTCCCCTGCAACCAAACGAACTGTCGGAGACACAAATCTACAATGGACATAGTGTAAAATGGTCCAATTCAAGTAAGTTATTCATTTGGCATCATTCGAAGTGATAGAAATTAAGTTTTAATGAAAATTATCATACTCTGCCAAAACATGCTTTTCAGCCTCTGAAAAGCACATTTTGGCCATAAAAACTGAAAATGTCCCCTGCAACCAAACGAACTGTCAGAGACACAAATCTACAATGGACATAGTGTAAAATGGTCAAATTCAAGTAAGTTATTCATTTGGCATCATTCGAAGTGATAGAAATCAAGTTTTAATGAAAATTATCATACTCGGCCAAAACATGCTTTTCACCTCTGAAAAGCACATTTTGGCCATAAAAACTGAATATGTCCCCTGCAACCAAATGAACTGTCAGAGACACAAATCTACAATGGACATAGTGTAAAATGGTCCAATTCAAGTAAGTTATTCATTTGGCATCATTCGAAGTGATAGAAATTAAGTTTTAATGAAAATTATCATACTCTGCCAAAACATGCTTTTCAGCCCCTGAAAAGCACATTTTGGCCATAAAAACTGAAAATGTCCCCTGCAACCAAACGAACTGTCGGAGACACAAATTTACAATGGACATAGTGTAAAATGGTCCAATTCAAGTAAGTTATTCATTTGGCATCATTCGAAGTGATAGAAATCAAGTTTCAATGAAAATTATCATACTCGGCCAAAACATGCTTTTCAGCCCCTGAAAAGCACATTTTGGCCATAAAAACTGAATATGTCCCCTGCAACCAAACGAACTGTCAGAGACACAAATCTACAATGGACATAGTGTAAAATGGTCCAATTCAAGTAAGTTATTCATTTGGCATCATTCGAAGTGATAGAAATTAAGTTTTAATGAAAATTATCATACTCTGCCAAAACATGCTTTTCAGCCTCTGAAAAGCACATTTTGGCCATAAAAACTGAAAATGTCCCCTGCAACCAAACGAACTGTCGGAGACACAAATCTACAATGGACATAGTGTAAAATGGTCAGATTCAAGTAAGTTATTCATTTGGCATCATTCGAAGTGATAGAAATCAAGTTTTAATGAAAATTATCATACTCGGCCAAAACATGCTTTTCAGCCTCTGAAAAGCACATTTTGGCCATAAAAACTGAAAATGTCCCCTGCAACCAAACGAACTGTCGGAGACACAAATCTACAATGGACATAGTGTAAAATGGTCCAATTCAAGTAAGTTATTCATTTGGCATCAATCGAAGTGATAGAAATCAAGTTTTAATGAAAATTATCAAACTCGGCCAAAACATGCTTTTCAGCCCCTGAAAAGCACATTTTGGCCATAAAAACTGAATTTGTCCCCTGCAACCAAACGAACTGTCAGAGACACAAATCTACAATGGACATAGTGTAAAATGGTCTAATTCAAGTAAGTTATTCATTTGGCATCATTCGAAGTGATATAAATTAAGTTTTAATGAAAATTATCATACTCTGCCAAAACATGCTTTTCAGCCCCTGAAAAGCACATTTTGGCCATAAAAACTGAATATGTCCCCTGCAAACAAACGAACTGTCAGAGACACAAATCTACAATGGACATAGTGTAAAATGGTCCAATTCAAGTAAGTTATTCATTTGGCATCATTCGAAGTGATAGAAATCAAGTTTTAATGAAAATTACCATACTCGGCCAAAACATGCTTTTCAGCCTCTGAAAAGCACATTTTGGCCATAAAAACTGAAAATGTCCCCTGCAACCAAACGAACTGTTGGAGACACAAATCTACAATGGACATAGTGTAAAATGGTCCAATTCAAGTAAGTTGTTCATTTGGCATCATTCGAAGTGATAGAAATCAAGTTTTAATGAAAATTATCATACTCGGCCAAAACATGCTTTTCAGCCTCTGAAAAGCACATTTTGGCCATAAAAACTGAATATGTCCCCTGCAACCAAACGAACTGTCAGAGACACAAATCTACAATGGACATAGTGTAAAATGGTCCAATTCAAGCAAATTATTCATTTGGCATCATTCGAAGTGATAGAAATCAAGTTTTAATGAAAATTATCATACTCGGCCAAAACATGCTTTTCAGCCTCTGAAAAGCACATTTTGGCCATAAAAACTGAAAATGTCCCCTGCAACCAAACGAACTGTCGGAGACACAAATCTACAATGGACATAGTGTAAAATGGTCCAATTCAAGTAAGTTACTCATTTGGCATCATTCGAATGGATAGAAATCAAGTTTTAATGAAAATTATCATACTCTGCCAAAACGTGCTTTTCAGCCTCTGAAAAGCACATTTTGGCCATAAAAACTGAAAATGTCCCCTGCAACCAAACGAACTGTCGGAGACACAAATCTACAATGGACATAGTGTAAAATGGTCCAATTCAAGTAAGTTGTTCATTTGGCATCATTCGAAGTGATAGAAATCAAGTTTTAATGAAAATTATCATACTCGGCCAAAACATGCTTTTCAGCCTCTGAAAAGCACATTTTGGCCATAAAAACTGAATATGTCCCCTGCAACCAAACGAACTGTCAGAGACACAAATCTACAATGGACATAGTGTAAAATGGTCCAATTCAAGTAAGTTATTTATTTGGCATCATTCGAAGTGATATAAATTAAGTTTTAATGAAAATTATCATACTCTGCCAAAACATGCTTTTCAGCCCCTGAAAAGCACATTTTGGCCATAAAAACTGAATATGTCCCCTGCAAACAAACGAACTGTCAGAGACACAAATCTACAATGGACATAGTGTAAAATGGTCCAATTCAAGTAAGTTATTCATTTGGCATCATTCGAAGTGATAGAAATCAAGTTTTCATGAAAATTACCATACTCGGCCAAAACATGCTTTTCAGCCTCTGAAAAGCACATTTTGGCCATAAAAACTGAAAATGTCCCCTGCAACCAAACGAACTGTCGGAGACACAAATCTACAATGGACATAGTGTAAAATGGTCCAATTCAAGTAAGTTGTTCATTTGGCATCATTCGAAGTGATAGAAATCAAGTTTTAATGAAAATTATCATACTCGGCCAAAACATGCTTTTCAGCCTCTGAAAAGCACATTTTGGCCATAAAAACTGAATATGTCCCCTGCAACCAAACGAACTGTCAGAGACACAAATCTACAATGGACATAGTGTAAAATGGTCCAATTCAAGCAAATTATTCATTTGGCATCATTCGAAGTGATAGAAATCAAGTTTTAATGAAAATTATCATACTCGGCCAAAACATGCTTTTCAGCCTCTGAAAAGCACATTTTAGCCATAAAAACTGAAAATGTCCCCTGCAACCAAACGAACTGTCGGAGACACAAATCTACAATGGACATAGTGTAAAATGGTCCAATTCAAGTAAGTTATTCATTTGGCATCATTCGAATGGATAGAAATCAAGTTTTAATGAAAATTATCATACTCTGCCAAAACGTGCTTTTCAGCCTCTGAAAAGCACATTTTGGCCATAAAAACTGAAAATGTCCCCTGCAACCAAACGAACTGTCGGAGACACAAATCTACAATGGACATAGTGTAAAATGGTCCAATTCAAGTAAGTTGTTCATTTGGCATCATTCGAAGTGATAGAAATCAAGTTTTAATAAAAAATTATCATACTCGGCCAAAACATGCTTTTCAGCCTCTGAAAAGCACATTTTGGCCATAAAAACTGAATATGTCCCCTGCAACCAAACGAACTGTCAGAGACACAAATCTACAATGGACATAGTGTAAAATGGTCCAATTCAAGCAAATTATTCATTTGGCATCATTCGAAGTAATAGAAATAAAGTTTTAATGAAAATTATCATACTCGGCCAAAACATGCTTTTCAGCCTCTGAAAAGCACATTTTGGCCATAAAAACTGAAAATGTCCCCTGCAACCAAACGAACTGTCGGAGACACAAATCTACAATGGACATAGTGTAAAATGGTCCAATTCAAGTAAGTTATTCATTTGGCATCATTCGAATGGATAGAAATCAAGTTTTAATGAAAATTATCATACTCTGCCAAAACGTGATTTTCAGCCCCTGAAAAGCACATTTTGGCCATAAAAACTGAATATGTCCCCTGCAAACAAACGAACTGTCAGAGACACAAATCTACAATGGACATAGTGTAAAATGGTCCAAATTCAAGTAAATTATTCATTTGGCATCATTCGAAGTGATAGAAATCAAGTTTTAATGAAAATTATCATACTCCGCCAAAACATGCTTTCAGCCTCTGAAAAGCACATTTTGGCCATAAAAACTGAATATGTCCCCTGCAACCAAAGGAACTGTCAGAGACACAAATCTACAATGGACATTGTGTAAAATGGTCCAATTCAAGTAAGTTATTCATTTGGCATCATTCGAAGTGATAGAAATCAAGTTTTAATGAAAATTATCATACTCGGCCAAAACATGCTTTTCAGCCTCTAAAAAGCACATTTTGGCCATAAAAACTGAATATGTCCCCTGCAACCAAACGAACTGTCAGAGACACAAATCTACAATGGACATAGTGTAAAATGGTCCAATTCAAGCAAATTATTCATTTGGCATCATTCGAAGTGATAGAAATCAAGTTTTAATGAAAATTATCATACTCGTCCAAAACATGCTTTTCAGCCCCTGAAAAGCACATTTTGGCCATAAAAACTGAATATGTCCCCTGCAAACAAACGAACTGTCAGAGACACAAATCTACAATGGACATAGTGTAAAATGGTCCAATTCAAGTAAGTTATTCATTTGGCATCATTCGAATGGATAGAAATCAAGTTTCAATGAAAATTATCATATTCTGCCAAAACGTGCTTTTCAGCCCCTGAAAAGCACATTTTGGCCATAAAAACTGAATATGTCCCCTGCAACGAAATGAACTGTCAGAGACACAAATCTACAATGGACATAGTGTAAAATGGTCCAATTCAAGTAAGTTATTCATTTGGCATCATTCGAAGTGATAGAAATTAAGTTTTAATGAAATTTATCATACTCGGCCAAAACATGCTTTTCAGCCTCTGAAAAGCACATTTTGGCCATAAAAACTGAAAATGTCCCCTGCAACCAAACGAACTGTCGGAGACACAAATCTACAATGGACATAGTGTAAAATGGTCCAATTCAAGTAAGTTATTCATTTGGCATCATTCGAAGTGATAGAAATCAAGTTTTAATGAAAATTACCATACTCGGCCAAAACATGCTTTTCAGCCTCTGAAAAGCACATTTTGGCCATAAAAACTGAAAATGTCCCCTGCAACCAAACGAACTGTCGGAGACACAAATCTACAATGGACATAGTGTAAAATGGTCCAATTCAAGTAAGTTGTTCATTTGGCATCATTCGAAGTGATAGAAATCAAGTTTTAATGAAAATTATCATACTCGGCCAAAACATGCTTTTCAGCCTCTGAAAAGCACATTTTGGCCATAAAAACTGAATATGTCCCCTGCAAACAAACGAACTGTCAGAGACACAAATCTACAATGGACATAGTGTAAAATGGTCCAAATTCAAGTAAATTATTCATTTGGCATCATTCGAAGTGATAGAAATCAAGTTTTAATGAAAATTATCATACTCCGCCAAAACATGCTTTCAGCCTCTGAAAAGCACATTTTGGCCATAAAAACTGAATATGTCCCCTGCAACCAAACGAACTGTCGAGACACAAATCTACAATGGACATAGTGTAAAATGGTCCAATTCAAGTAAGTTATTCATTTGGCATCATTCGAAGTGATAGAAATTAAGTTTTAATGAAAATCATCATACCTGGCCAAAACATGCTTTTCAGCCCCTGAAAAGCACATTTTGGCCATAAAAACTGAATATGTCCCCTGCAACCAAACGAACTGTCAGAGACACAAATCTACAATGGACATAGTGTAAAATGTTCCAATTCAAGTAAGTTATTCATTTGGCATCATTCGAATGGATAGAAATCAAGTTTCAATGAAAATTATCATATTCTGCCAAAACGTGCTTTTCAGCCCCTGAAAAGCACATTTTGGCCATAAAAACTGAATATGTCCCCTGCAACGAAATGAACTGTCAGAGACACAAATCTACAATGGACATAGTGTAAAATGGTCCAATTCAAGTAAGTTATTCATTTGGCATCATTCGAAGTGATAGAAATTAAGTTTTAATGTAAATTATCATACTCGGCCAAAACATGCTTTTCAGCCTCTGAAAAGCACATTTTGGCCATAAAAACTGAAAATGTCCCCTGCAACCAAACGAACTGTCGGAGAAACAAATCTACAATGGACATAGTGTAAAATGGTCCAATTCAAGTAAGTTATTCATTTGGCATCATTCGAAGTGATAGAAATCAAGTTTTAATGAAAATTATCATACTCGGCCAAAACATGCTTTTCAGCCTCTGAAAAGCACATTTTGGCCATAAAAACTGAATATGTCCCCTGCAACCAAACGAACTGTCAGAGACACAAATCTACAATGGACATAGTGTAAAATGGTCCAATTCAAGTAAGTTATTCATTTGGCATCATTCAAAGTGATAGAAATCAAGTTTTAATGAAAATTACCATACTCGGCCAAAACATGCTTTTCAGCCCCTGAAAAGCACATTTTGGCCATAAAAACTGAATATGTCCCTGCAACCAAACGAACTGTCAGAGACACAAATCTACAATGGACATAGTGTAAAATGGTCCAATTCAAGTAAGTTATTCATTTGGCATCATTTGAAGTGATAGAAATTAAGTTTTAATGAAAATTATCATACTCTGCCAAAACATGCTTTTCAGCCTCTGAAAAGCACATTTTGGCCATAAAAACTGAAAATGTCCCCTGCAACCAAACGAACTGTCGGAGACACAAATCTACAATGGACATAGTGTAAAATGGTCCAATTCAAGTAAGTTATTCATTTGGCATCATTCGAAGTGATAGAAATCAAGTTTTAATGAAAATTATCATACTCGGCCAAAACATGCTTTTCAGCCCCTGAAAAGCACATTTTGGCCATAAAAACTGAATATGTCCCCTGCAACCAAACGAACTGTCAGAGACACAAATCTACAATGGACATAGTGTAAAATGGTCCAATTCAAGTAAGTTATTCATTTGGCATCATTCGAATGGATAGAAATCAAGTTTTAATGAAAATTATCATACTCGGCCAAAACATGCTTTTCAGCCTCTGAAAAGCACATTTTGGCCATAAAAACTGAAAATGTCCCCTGCAACCAAACGAACTGTCGGAGACACAAATCTACAATGGACATAGTGTAAAATGGTCCAATTCAAGTAAGTTATTCATTTGGCATCATTCGAAGTGATAGAAATCAAGTTTTAATGAAAATTACCATACTCGGCCAAAACATGCTTTTCAGCCTCTGAAAAGCACATTTTGGCCATAAAAACTGAAAATGTCCACTGCAACCAAACGAACTGTCGGAGACACAAATCTACAATGGACATAGTGTAAAATGGTCCAATTCAAGTAAGTTATTCATTTGGCATCATTCGAAGTGATAGAAATCAAGTTTTAATGAAAATTATCATACTCGGCCAAAACATGCTTTTCAGCCCCTGAAAAGCACATTTTGGCCATAAAAACTGAATATGTCCCCTGCAACCAAACGAACTGTCAGAGACACAAATCTACAATGGACATATTGTAAAATGGTCCAATTCAAGTAATTTATTCATTTGGCATCATTCGAATGGATAGAAATCAAGTTTTAATGAAAATTATCATACTCGGCCAAAACATGCTTTTCAGCCTCTGAAAAGCACATTTTGGCCATAAAAACTGAAAATGTCCCCTGCAACCAAACGAACTGTCGGAGACACAAATCTACAATGGACATAGTGTAAAATGGTCCAATTCAAGTAAGTTATTCATTTGGCATCATTCGAAGTGATAGAAATCAAGTTTTAATGAAAATTATCATACTCGGCCAAAACATGCTTTTCAGCCCCTGAAAAGCACATTTTGGCCATAAAAACTGAATATGTCCCCTGCAACCAAACGAACTGTCAGAGACACAAATCTACAATGGACATATTGTAAAATGTTTCAATTCAAGTAATTTATTCATTTGGCATCATTCGAATGGATAGAAATCAAGTTTTAATGAAAATTATCATACTCGGCCAAAACATGCTTTTCAGCCTCTGAAAAGCACATTTTGGCCATAAAAACTGAAAATGTCCCCTGCAACCAAACGAACTGTCGGAGACACAAATCTACAATGGACATAGTGTAAAATGGTCCAATTCAAGTAAGTTATTCATTTGGCATCATTCGAAGTGATAGAAATCAAGTTTTAATGAAAATTACCATACTCGGCCAAAACATGCTTTTCAGCCTCTGAAAAGCACATTTTGGCCATAAAAACTGAAAATGTCCCCTGCAACCAAACGAACTGTCGGAGACACAAATCTACAATGTACATAGTGTAAAATGGTCCAATTCAAGTAAGTTATTCATTTGGCATCAATTGAAGTGATAGAAATCAAGTTTTAATGAAAATTATCAAACTCGGCCAAAACATGCTTTTCAGCCCCTGAAAAGCACATTTTGGCCATAAAAACTGAATTTGTCCCCTGCAACCAAACGAACTGTCAGAGACACAAATCAACAATGGACATAGTGTAAAATGGTCCAATTCAAGCAAATTATTCATTTGGCATCATTCGAAGTGATAGAAATCAAGTTTTAATGAAAATTATCATACTCGGCCAAAACATGCTTTTCAGCCTCTGAAAAGCACATTTTGGCCATAAAAACTGAAAATGTCCCCTGCAACCAAACGAACTGTCGGAGACACAAATCTACAATGGACATAGTGTAAAATGGTCCAATTCAAGTAAGTTATTCATTTGGCATCATTCGAATGGATAGAAATCAAGTTTTAATGAAAATTATCATACTCAGCCAAAACGTGCTTTTCAGCCCCTGAAAAGCACATTTTGGCCATAAAAACTGAATATGTCCCCTGCAAACAAACGAACTGTCAGAGACACAAATCTACAATGGACATAGTGTAAAATGGTCCAATTCAAGTAAATTATTCATTTGGCATCATTCGAAGTGATAGAAATCAAGTTTTAATGAAAATTATCATACTCCGCCAAAACATGCTTTTCAGCCTCTGAAAAGCACATTTTGGCCATAAAAACTGAAAATGTCCCCTGCAACCAAACGAACTGTCGGAGACACAAATCTACAATTGACATAGTGTAAAATGGTCCAATTCAAGTAAGTTATTCATTTGGCATCGTTCGAAGTGATAGAAATCAAGTTTTAATGAAAATTATCATACTCGGCCAAAACATGCTTTTCAGCCCCTGAAAAGCACATTTTGGCCATAAAAACTGAATATGTCCCCTGCAACCAAACGAACTGTCAGAGACACAAATCTACAATGGACATAGTGTAAAATGGTCCAATTCAAGTAAGTTATTCATTTGGCATCATTCGAATGGATAGAAATCAAGTTTTAATGAAAATTATCAAACTCGGCCAAAACATGCTTTTCAGCCCCTGAAAAGCACATTTTGGCCATAAAAACTGAATTTGTCCCCTGCAACCAAACGAACTGTCAGAGACACAAATCAACAATGGACATAGTGTAAAATGGTCCAATTCAAGCAAATTATTCATTTGGCATCATTCGAAGTGATAGAAATCAAGTTTTAATGAAAATTATCATACTCGGCCAAAACATGCTTTTCAGCCTCTGAAAAGCACATTTTGGCCATAAAAACTGAAAATGTCCCCTGCAACCAAACGAACTGTCGGAGACACAAATCTACAATGGACATAGTGTAAAATGGTCCAATTCAAGTAAGTTATTCATTTGGCATCATTCGAATGGATAGAAATCAAGTTTTAATGAAAATTATCATACTCAGCCAAAACGTGCTTTTCAGCCCCTGAAAAGCACATTTTGGCCATAAAAACTGAATATGTCCCCTGCAAACAAACGAACTGTCAGAGACACAAATCTACAATGGACATAGTGTAAAATGGTCCAATTCAAGTAAATTATTCATTTGGCATCATTCGAAGTGATAGAAATCAAGTTTTAATGAAAATTATCATACTCCGCCAAAACATGCTTTTCAGCCTCTGAAAAGCACATTTTGGCCATAAAAACTGAAAATGTCCCCTGCAACCAAACGAACTGTCGGAGACACAAATCTACAATTGACATAGTGTAAAATGGTCCAATTCAAGTAAGTTATTCATTTGGCATCGTTCGAAGTGATAGAAATCAAGTTTTAATGAAAATTATCATACTCGGCCAAAACATGCTTTTCAGCCCCTGAAAAGCACATTTTGGCCATAAAAACTGAATATGTCCCCTGCAACCAAACGAACTGTCAGAGACACAAATCTACAATGGACATAGTGTAAAATGGTCCAATTCAAGTAAGTTATTCATTTGGCATCATTCGAATGGATAGAAATCAAGTTTTAATGAAAATTATCATATTCTGCCAAAACGTGCTTTTCAGCCCCTGAAAAGCACATTTTGGCCATAAAAACTGAATATGTCCCCTGCAACCAAACGAACTGTCAGAGACACAAATCTACAATGGACATAGTGTAAAATGGTCCAATTCAAGTAAGTTATTCAATTGGCATCATTCGAAGTGATAGAAATTAAGTTTTAATGAAAATCATCATACCTGGCCAAAACATGCTTTTCAGCCCCTGAAAAGCACATTTTGGCCATAAAAACTGAAAATGTCCCCTGCAACCAAACGAACTGTCGGAGACACAAATCTACAATTGACATAGTGTAAAATGGTCCAATTCAAGTAAGTTATTCATTTGGGATCGTTCGAAGTGATAGAAATCAAGTTTTAATGAAAATTATCATACTCGGCCAAAACATGCTTTTCAGCCCCTGAAAAGCACATTTTGGCCATAAAAACTGAATATGTCCCCTGCAACCAAACGAACTGTCAGAGACACAAATCTACAATGGACATAGTGTAAAATGGTCCAATTTAAGTAAATTATTCATTTGGCATCATTCGAAGTGATAGAAATCAAGTTTTAATGAAAATTATCAAACTCGGCCAAAACATGCTTTTCAGCCCCTGAAAAGCACATTTTGGCCATAAAAACTGAATATGTCCCCTGCAACCAAACGAACTGTCAGAGACACAAATCTACAATGGACATAGTGTAAAATGGTCCAATTCAAGTAAGTTATTCATTTGGCATCATTCGAAGTGATAGAAATTAAGTTTTAATGAAAATTATCATACTCTGCCAAAACATGCTTTTCAGCCTCTGAAAAGCACATTTTGGCCATAAAAACTGAAAATGTCCCCTGCAACCAAACGAACTGTCGGAGACACAAATCTACAATGGACATAGTGTAAAATGGTCAAATTCAAGTAAGTTATTCATTTGGCATCATTCGAAATGATAGAAATCAAGTTTTAATGAAAATTATCATACTCGGCCAAAACATGCTTTTCACCTCTGAAAAGCACATTTTGGCCATAAAAACTGAATATGTCCCCTGCAACCAAACGAACTGTCAGAGACACAAATCTACAATGGACATAGTGTAAAATGGTCCAATTCAAGTAAGTTATTCATTTGGCATCATTCGAAGTGATAGAAATCAAGTTTTAATGAAAATTATCATACTCGGCCAAAACATGCTTTTCAGCCCCTGAAAAGCACATTTTGGCCATAAAAACTGAATATGTCCCCTGCAACCAAACAAACTGTCAGAGACACAAATCTACAATGGACATAGTGTAAAATGGTCCAATTCAAGTAAGTTATTCATTTGGCATCATTCGAAGTGATAGAAATTAAGTTTTAATGAAAATTATCATACTCTGCCAAAACATGCTTTTCAGCCTCTGAAAAGCACATTTTGGCCATAAAAACTGAAAATGTCCCCTGCAACCAAACGAACTGTCAGAGACACAAATCTACAATGGACATAGTGTAAAATGGTCCAATTCAAGTAAGTTATTCATTTGGCATCATTCGAATGGATAGAAATCAAGTTTTAATGAAAATTATCATATTCTGCCAAAACGTGCTTTTCAGCCCCTGAAAAGCACATTTTGGCCATAAAAACTGAATATGTCCCCTGCAACCAAACGAACTGTCAGAGACACAAATCTACAATGGACATAGTGTAAAATGGTCCAATTCAAGTAAGTTATTCAATTGGCATCATTCGAAGTGATAGAAATTAAGTTTTAATGAAAATCATCATACCTGGCCAAAACATGCTTTTCAGCCCCTGAAAAGCACATTTTGGCCATAAAAACTGAAAATGTCCCCTGCAACCAAACGAACTGTCGGAGACACAAATCTACAATTGACATAGTGTAAAATGGTCCAATTCAAGTAAGTTATTCATTTGGGATCGTTCGAAGTGATAGAAATCAAGTTTTAATGAAAATTATCATACTCGGCCAAAACATGCTTTTCAGCCCCTGAAAAGCACATTTTGGCCATAAAAACTGAATATGTCCCCTGCAACCAAACGAACTGTCAGAGACACAAATCTACAATGGACATAGTGTAAAATGGTCCAATTCAAGTAAGTTATTCATTTGGCATCATTCGAAGTGATAGAAATTAAGTTTTAATGAAAATTATCATACTCTGCCAAAACATGCTTTTCAGCCTCTGAAAAGCACATTTTGGCCATAAAAACTGAAAATGTCCCCTGCAACCAAACGAACTGTCGGAGACACAAATCTACAATGGACATAGTGTAAAATGGTCAAATTCAAGTAAGTTATTCATTTGGCATCATTCGAAATGATAGAAATCAAGTTTTAATGAAAATTATCATACTCGGCCAAAACATGCTTTTCACCTCTGAAAAGCACATTTTGGCCATAAAAACTGAATATGTCCCCTGCAACCAAACGAACTGTCAGAGACACAAATCTACAATGGACATAGTGTAAAATGGTCCAATTCAAGTAGGTTATTCATTTGGCATCATTCGAAGTGATAGAAATCAAGTTTTAATGAAAATTATCATACTCGGCCAAAACATGCTTTTCAGCCCCTGAAAAGCACATTTTGGCCATAAAAACTGAATATGTCCCCTGCAACCAAACAAACTGTCAGAGACACAAATCTACAATGGACATAGTGTAAAATGGTCCAATTCAAGTAAGTTATTCATTTGGCATCATTCGAAGTGATAGAAATTAAGTTTTAATGAAAATTATCATACTCTGCCAAAACATGCTTTTCAGCCTCTGAAAAGCACATTTTGGCCATAAAAACTGAAAATGTCCCCTGCAACCAAACGAACTGTCGGAGACACAAATCTACAATGGACATAGTGTAAAATGGTCAGATTCAAGTAAGTTATTCATTTGGCATTATTCGAAGTGATAGAAATCAAGTTTTAATGAAAATTATCATACTCGGCCAAAACATGCTTTTCAGCCTCTGAAAAGCACATTTTGGCCATAAAAACTGAAAATGTCCCCTGCAACCAAACGAACTGTCGGAGACACAAATCTACAATGGACATAGTGTAAAATGGTCCAATTCAAGTAAGTTATTCATTTGGCATCAATCAAAGTGATAGAAATCAAGTTTTAATGAAAATTATCAAACTCGGCCAAAACATGCTTTTCAGCCCCTGAAAAGCACATTTTGGCCATAAAAACTGAATTTGTCCCCTGCAACCAAACGAACTGTCAGAGACACAAATCTACAATGGACATAGTGTAAAATAGTCCAATTCAAGTAAGTTATTCATTTGGCATCATTCGAAGTGATAGAAATTAAGTTTTAATGAAAATTATCATACTCTGCCAAAACATGCTTTTCAGCCTCTGAAAAGCACATTTTGGCCATAAAAACCGAAAATGTCCCCTGCAACCAAACAAACTGTCGGAGACACAAATCTACAATGGACATAGTGTAAAATGGTCAAATTCAAGTAAGTTATTCATTTGGCATCATTCGAAGTGATAGAAATCAAGTTTTAATGAAAATTATCATACTCGGCCAAAACATGCTTTTCAGCCTCTGAAAAGCACATTTTGGCCATAAAAACTGAAAATGTCCCCTGCAACCAAACGAACTGTCGGAGACACAAATCTACAATGGACATAGTGTAAAATGGTCCAATTCAAGTAAGTTATTCATTTGGCATCATTCGAATGGATAGAAATCAAGTTTTAATGAAAATTATCTTACTCTGCCAAAACGTGCTTTTCAGCCCCTGAAAAGCACATTTTGGCCATAAAAACTGAATATGTCCCCTGCAAACAAACGAACTGTCAGAGACACAAATCTACAATGGACATAGTGTAAAATGGTCCAATTCAAGTAAGTTATTCATTTGGCATCATTCGAAGTGATAGAAATCAAGTTTTAATGAAAATTACCATACTCGGCCAAAACATGCTTTTCAGCCTCTGAAAAGCACATTTTGGCCATAAAAACTGAAAATGTCCCCTGCAACCAAACGAACTGTCGGAGACACAAATCTACAATGGACATAGTGTAAAATGGTCCAATTCAAGTAAGTTGTTCATTTGGCATCATTCGAAGTGATAGAAATCAAGTTTTAATGAAAATTATCATACTCGGCCAAAACATGCTTTTCAGCCTCTGAAAAGCACATTTTGGCCATAAAAACTGAATATGTCCCCTGCAACCAAACGAACTGTCAGAGACACAAATCTACAATGGACATAGTGTAAAATGGTCCAATTCAAGCAAATTATTCATTTGGCATCATTCGAAGTGATAGAAATCAAGTTTTAATGAAAATTATCATACTCGGCCAAAACATGCTTTTCAGCCTCTGAAAAGCACATTTTGGCCATAAAAACTGAAAATGTCCCCTGCAACCAAACGAACTGTCGGAGACACAAATCTACAATGGACATAGTGTAAAATGGTCCAATTCAAGTAAGTTATTCATTTGGCATCATTCGAATGGATAGAAATCAAGTTTTAATGAAAATTATCATACTCTGCCAAAACGTGCTTTTCAGCCCCTGAAAAGCACATTTTGGCCATAAAAACTGAATATGTCCCCTGCAAACAAACGAACTGTCAGAGACACAAATCTACAATGGACATAGTGTAAAATGGTCCAAATTCAAGTAAATTATTCATTTGGCATCATTCGAAGTGATAGAAATCAAGTTTTAATGAAAATTATCATACTCCGCCAAAACATGCTTTCAGCCTCTGAAAAGCACATTTTGGCCATAAAAACTGAATATGTCCCCTGCAACCAAACGAACTGTCAGAGACACAAATCTACAATGGACATAGTGTAAAATGGTCCAATTCAAGTAAGTTATTCATTTGGCATCATTCGAAGTGATAGAAATTAAGTTTTAATGAAAATCATCATACCTGGCCAAAACATGCTTTTCAGCCCCTGAAAAGCACATTTTGGCCATAAAAACTGAATATGTCCCCTGCAACCGAACGAACTGTCAGAGACACAAATCTACAATGGACATAGTGTAAAATGGTCCAATTCAAGTAAGTTATTCATTTGGCATCATTCGAATGGATAGAAATCAAGTTTAAATGAAAATTATCATATTCTGCCAAAACGTGCTTTTCAGCCCCTGAAAAGCACATTTTGGCCATAAAAACTGAATATGTCCCCTGCAACGAAATGAACTGTCAGAGACACAAATCTACAATGGACATAGTGTAAAATGGTCCAATTCAAGTAAGTTATTCATTTGGCATCATTCGAAGTGATAGAAATTAAGTTTTAATGTAAATTATCATACTCGGCCAAAACATGCTTTTCAGCCTCTGAAAAGCACATTTTGGCCATAAAAACTGAAAATGTCCCCTGCAACCAAACGAACTGTCGGAGAAACAAATCTACAATGGACATAGTGTAAAATGGTCCAATTCAAGTAAGTTATTCATTTGGCATCATTCGAAGTGATAGAAATCAAGTTTTAATGAAAATTATCATACTCGGCCAAAACATGCTTTTCAGCCTCTGAAAAGCACATTTTGGCCATAAAAACTGAATATGTCCCCTGCAACCAAACGAACTGTCAGAGACACAAATCTACAATGGACATAGTGTAAAATGGTCCAATTCAAGTAAGTTATTCATTTGGCATCATTCGAAGTGATAGAAATCAAGTTTTAATGAAAATTACCATACTCGGCCAAAACATGCTTTTCAGCCCCTGAAAAGCACATTTTGGCCATAAAAACTGAATATGTCCCTGCAACCAAACGAACTGTCAGAGACACAAATCTACAATGGACATAGTGTAAAATGGTCCAATTCAAGTAAGTTATTCATTTGGCATCATTCGAAGTGATAGAAATTAAGTTTTAATGAAAATTATCATACTCTGCCAAAACATGCTTTTCAGCCTCTGAAAAGCACATTTTGGCCATAAAAACTGAAAATGTCCCCTGCAACCAAACGAACTGTCAGAGACACAAATCAACAATGGACATAGTGTAAAATGGTCCAATTCAAGCAAATTATTCATTTGGCATCATTCGAAGTGATAGAAATCAAGTTTTAATGAAAATTATCATACTCGGCCAAAACATGCTTTTCAGCCTCTGAAAAGCACATTTTGGCCATAAAAACTGAAAATGTCCCCTGCAACCAAACGAACTGTCGGAGACACAAATCTACAATGGACATAGTGTAAAATGGTCCAATTCAAGTAAGTTATTCATTTGGCATCATTCGAATGGATAGAAATCAAGTTTTAATGAAAATTATCATACTCAGCCAAAACGTGCTTTTCAGCCCCTGAAAAGCACATTTTGGCCATAAAAACTGAATATGTCCCCTGCAAACAAACGAACTGTCAGAGACACAAATCTACAATGGACATAGTGTAAAATGGTCCAATTCAAGTAAATTATTCATTTGGCATCATTCGAAGTGATAGAAATCAAGTTTTAATGAAAATTATCATACTCCGCCAAAACATGCTTTTCAGCCTCTGAAAAGCACATTTTGGCCATAAAAACTGAATATGTCCCCTGCAACCAAACGAACTATCAGAGACACAAATCTACAATGGACATAGTGTAAAATGGTCCAATTCAAGTAAGTTATTCATTTGGCATCATTCGAAGTGATAGAAATTAAGTTTTAATGAAAATTATCATACTCTGCCAAAACATGCTTTTCAGCCTCTGAAAAGCACATTTTGGCCATAAAAACTGAAAATGTCCCCTGCAACCAAACGAACTGTCGGAGACACAAATCTACAATTGACATAGTGTAAAATGGTCCAATTCAAGTAAGTTATTCATTTGGCATCGTTCGAAGTGATAGAAATCAAGTTTTAATGAAAATTATCATACTCGGCCAAAACATGCTTTTCAGCCCCTGAAAAGCACATTTTGGCCATAAAAACTGAATATGTCCCCTGCAACCAAACGAACTGTCAGAGACACAAATCTACAATGGACATAGTGTAAAATGGTCCAATTCAAGTAAGTTATTCATTTGGCATCATTCGAATGGATAGAAATCAAGTTTTAATGAAAATTATCATATTCTGCCAAAACGTGCTTTTCAGCCCCTGAAAAGCACATTTTGGCCATAAAAACTGAATATGTCCCCTGCAACCAAACGAACTGTCAGAGACACAAATCTACAATGGACATAGTGTAAAATGGTCCAATTCAAGTAAGTTATTCAATTGGCATCATTCGAAGTGATAGAAATTAAGTTTTAATGAAAATCATCATACCTGGCCAAAACATGCTTTTCAGCCCCTGAAAAGCACATTTTGGCCATAAAAACTGAAAATGTCCCCTGCAACCAAACGAACTGTCGGAGACACAAATCTACAATTGACATAGTGTAAAATGGTCCAATTCAAGTAAGTTATTCATTTGGGATCGTTCGAAGTGATAGAAATCAAGTTTTAATGAAAATTATCATACTCGGCCAAAACATGCTTTTCAGCCCCTGAAAAGCACATTTTGGCCATAAAAACTGAATATGTCCCCTGCAACCAAACGAACTGTCAGAGACACAAATCTACAATGGACATAGTGTAAAATGGTCCAATTTAAGTAAATTATTCATTTGGCATCATTCGAAGTGATAGAAATCAAGTTTTAATGAAAATTATCAAACTCGGCCAAAACATGCTTTTCAGCCCCTGAAAAGCACATTTTGGCCATAAAAACTGAATATGTCCCCTGCAACCAAACGAACTGTCAGAGACACAAATCTACAATGGACATAGTGTAAAATGGTCCAATTCAAGTAAGTTATTCATTTGGCATCATTCGAAGTGATAGAAATTAAGTTTTAATGAAAATTATCATACTCTGCCAAAACATGCTTTTCAGCCTCTGAAAAGCACATTTTGGCCATAAAAACTGAAAATGTCCCCTGCAACCAAACGAACTGTCGGAGACACAAATCTACAATGGACATAGTGTAAAATGGTCAAATTCAAGTAAGTTATTCATTTGGCATCATTCGAAATGATAGAAATCAAGTTTTAATGAAAATTATCATACTCGGCCAAAACATGCTTTTCACCTCTGAAAAGCACATTTTGGCCATAAAAACTGAATATGTCCCCTGCAACCAAACGAACTGTCAGAGACACAAATCTACAATGGACATAGTGTAAAATGGTCCAATTCAAGTAAGTTATTCATTTGGCATCATTCGAAGTGATAGAAATCAAGTTTTAATGAAAATTATCATACTCGGCCAAAACATGCTTTTCAGCCCCTGAAAAGCACATTTTGGCCATAAAAACTGAATATGTCCCCTGCAACCAAACAAACTGTCAGAGACACAAATCTACAATGGACATAGTGTAAAATGGTCCAATTCAAGTAAGTTATTCATTTGGCATCATTCGAAGTGATAGAAATTAAGTTTTAATGAAAATTATCATACTCTGCCAAAACATGCTTTTCAGCCTCTGAAAAGCACATTTTGGCCATAAAAACTGAAAATGTCCCCTGCAACCAAACGAACTGTCAGAGACACAAATCTACAATGGACATAGTGTAAAATGGTCCAATTCAAGTAAGTTATTCATTTGGCATCATTCGAATGGATAGAAATCAAGTTTTAATGAAAATTATCATATTCTGCCAAAACGTGCTTTTCAGCCCCTGAAAAGCACATTTTGGCCATAAAAACTGAATATGTCCCCTGCAACCAAACGAACTGTCAGAGACACAAATCTACAATGGACATAGTGTAAAATGGTCCAATTCAAGTAAGTTATTCAATTGGCATCATTCGAAGTGATAGAAATTAAGTTTTAATGAAAATCATCATACCTGGCCAAAACATGCTTTTCAGCCCCTGAAAAGCACATTTTGGCCATAAAAACTGAAAATGTCCCCTGCAACCAAACGAACTGTCGGAGACACAAATCTACAATTGACATAGTGTAAAATGGTCCAATTCAAGTAAGTTATTCATTTGGGATCGTTCGAAGTGATAGAAATCAAGTTTTAATGAAAATTATCATACTCGGCCAAAACATGCTTTTCAGCCCCTGAAAAGCACATTTTGGCCATAAAAACTGAATATGTCCCCTGCAACCAAACGAACTGTCAGAGACACAAATCTACAATGGACATAGTGTAAAATGGTCCAATTCAAGTAAGTTATTCATTTGGCATCATTCGAAGTGATAGAAATTAAGTTTTAATGAAAATTATCATACTCTGCCAAAACATGCTTTTCAGCCTCTGAAAAGCACATTTTGGCCATAAAAACTGAAAATGTCCCCTGCAACCAAACGAACTGTCGGAGACACAAATCTACAATGGACATAGTGTAAAATGGTCAAATTCAAGTAAGTTATTCATTTGGCATCATTCGAAATGATAGAAATCAAGTTTTAATGAAAATTATCATACTCGGCCAAAACATGCTTTTCACCTCTGAAAAGCACATTTTGGCCATAAAAACTGAATATGTCCCCTGCAACCAAACGAACTGTCAGAGACACAAATCTACAATGGACATAGTGTAAAATGGTCCAATTCAAGTAGGTTATTCATTTGGCATCATTCGAAGTGATAGAAATCAAGTTTTAATGAAAATTATCATACTCGGCCAAAACATGCTTTTCAGCCCCTGAAAAGCACATTTTGGCCATAAAAACTGAATATGTCCCCTGCAACCAAACAAACTGTCAGAGACACAAATCTACAATGGACATAGTGTAAAATGGTCCAATTCAAGTAAGTTATTCATTTGGCATCATTCGAAGTGATAGAAATTAAGTTTTAATTAAAATTATCATACTCTGCCAAAACATGCTTTTCAGCCTCTGAAAAGCACATTTTGGCCATAAAAACTGAAAATGTCCCCTGCAACCAAACGAACTGTCGGAGACACAAATCTACAATGGACATAGTGTAAAATGGTCAGATTCAAGTAAGTTATTCATTTGGCATTATTCGAAGTGATAGAAATCAAGTTTTAATGAAAATTATCATACTCGGCCAAAACATGCTTTTCAGCCTCTGAAAAGCACATTTTGGCCATAAAAACTGAAAATGTCCCCTGCAACCAAACGAACTGTCGGAGACACAAATCTACAATGGACATAGTGTAAAATGGTCCAATTCAAGTAAGTTATTCATTTGGCATCAATCAAAGTGATAGAAATCAAGTTTTAATGAAAATTATCAAACTCGGCCAAAACATGCTTTTCAGCCCCTGAAAAGCACATTTTGGCCATAAAAACTGAATTTGTCCCCTGCAACCAAACGAACTGTCAGAGACACAAATCTACAATGGACATAGTGTAAAATGGTCCAATTCAAGTAAGTTATTCATTTGGCATCATTCGAAGTGATAGAAATTAAGTTTTAATGAAAATTATCATACTCTGCCAAAACATGCTTTTCAGCCTCTGAAAAGCACATTTTGGCCATAAAAACCGAAAATGTCCCCTGCAACCAAACAAACTGTCGGAGACACAAATCTACAATGGACATAGTGTAAAATGGTCCAATTCAAGCAAATTATTCATTTGGCATCATTCGAAGTGATAGAAATCAAGTTTTAATGAAAATTACCATACTCGGCCAAAACATGCTTTTCAGCCCCTGAAAAGCACATTTTGGCCATAAAAACTGAATATGTCCCTGCAACCAAACGAACTGTCAGAGACACAAATCTACAATGGACATAGTGTAAAATGGTCCAATTCAAGTAAGTTATTCATTTGGCATCATTCGAAGTGATAGAAATTAAGTTTTAATGAAAATTATCATACTCTGCCAAAACATGCTTTTCAGCCTCTGAAAAGCACATTTTGGCCATAAAAACTGAAAATGTCCCCTGCAACCAAACGAACTGTCAGAGACACAAATCAACAATGGACATAGTGTAAAATGGTCCAATTCAAGCAAATTATTCATTTGGCATCATTCGAAGTGATAGAAATCAAGTTTTAATGAAAATTATCATACTCGGCCAAAACATGCTTTTCAGCCTCTGAAAAGCACATTTTGGCCATAAAAACTGAAAATGTCCCCTGCAACCAAACGAACTGTCGGAGACACAAATCTACAATGGACATAGTGTAAAATGGTCCAATTCAAGTAAGTTATTCATTTGGCATCATTCGAATGGATAGAAATCAAGTTTTAATGAAAATTATCATACTCAGCCAAAACGTGCTTTTCAGCCCCTGAAAAGCACATTTTGGCCATAAAAACTGAATATGTCCCCTGCAAACAAACGAACTGTCAGAGACACAAATCTACAATGGACATAGTGTAAAATGGTCCAATTCAAGTAAATTATTCATTTGGCATCATTCGAAGTGATAGAAATCAAGTTTTAATGAAAATTATCATACTCCGCCAAAACATGCTTTTCAGCCTCTGAAAAGCACATTTTGGCCATAAAAACTGAATATGTCCCCTGCAACCAAACGAACTATCAGAGACACAAATCTACAATGGACATAGTGTAAAATGGTCCAATTCAAGTAAGTTATTCATTTGGCATCATTCGAAGTGATAGAAATTAAGTTTTAATGAAAATTATCATACTCTGCCAAAACATGCTTTTCAGCCTCTGAAAAGCACATTTTGGCCATAAAAACTGAAAATGTCCCCTGCAACCAAACGAACTGTCGGAGACACAAATCTACAATTGACATAGTGTAAAATGGTCCAATTCAAGTAAGTTATTCATTTGGCATCGTTCGAAGTGATAGAAATCAAGTTTTAATGAAAATTATCATACTCGGCCAAAACATGCTTTTCAGCCCCTGAAAAGCACATTTTGGCCATAAAAACTGAATATGTCCCCTGCAACCAAACGAACTGTCAGAGACACAAATCTACAATGGACATAGTGTAAAATGGTCCAATTCAAGTAAGTTATTCATTTGGCATCATTCGAATGGATAGAAATCAAGTTTTAATGAAAATTATCATATTCTGCCAAAACGTGCTTTTCAGCCCCTGAAAAGCACATTTTGGCCATAAAAACTGAATATGTCCCCTGCAACCAAACGAACTGTCAGAGACACAAATCTACAATGGACATAGTGTAAAATGGTCCAATTCAAGTAAGTTATTCAATTGGCATCATTCGAAGTGATAGAAATTAAGTTTTAATGAAAATCATCATACCTGGCCAAAACATGCTTTTCAGCCCCTGAAAAGCACATTTTGGCCATAAAAACTGAAAATGTCCCCTGCAACCAAACGAACTGTCGGAGACACAAATCTACAATTGACATAGTGTAAAATGGTCCAATTCAAGTAAATTATTCATTTGGCATCATTCGAAGTGATAGAAATCAAGTTTTAATGAAAATTATCAAACTCGGCCAAAACATGCTTTTCAGCCCCTGAAAAGCACATTTTGGCCATAAAAACTGAATATGTCCCCTGCAACCAAACGAACTGTCAGAGACACAAATCTACAATGGACATAGTGTAAAATGGTCCAATTCAAGTAAGTTATTCATTTGGCATCATTCGAAGTGATAGAAATTAAGTTTTAATGAAAATTATCATACTCTGCCAAAACATGCTTTTCAGCCTCTGAAAAGCACATTTTGGCCATAAAAACTGAAAATGTCCCCTGCAACCAAACGAACTGTCGGAGACACAAATCTACAATGGACATAGTGTAAAATGGTCAAATTCAAGTAAGTTATTCATTTGGCATCATTCGAAATGATAGAAATCAAGTTTTAATGAAAATTATCATACTCGGCCAAAACATGCTTTTCACCTCTGAAAAGCACATTTTGGCCATAAAAACTGAATATGTCCCCTGCAACCAAACGAACTGTCAGAGACACAAATCTACAATGGACATAGTGTAAAATGGTCCAATTCAAGTAAGTTATTCATTTGGCATCATTCGAAGTGATAGAAATCAAGTTTTAATGAAAATTATCATACTCGGCCAAAACATGCTTTTCAGCCCCTGAAAAGCACATTTTGGCCATAAAAACTGAATATGTCCCCTGCAACCAAACAAACTGTCAGAGACACAAATCTACAATGGACATAGTGTAAAATGGTCCAATTCAAGTAAGTTATTCATTTGGCATCATTCGAAGTGATAGAAATTAAGTTTTAATGAAAATTATCATACTCTGCCAAAACATGCTTTTCAGCCTCTGAAAAGCACATTTTGGCCATAAAAACTGAAAATGTCCCCTGCAACCAAACGAACTGTCAGAGACACAAATCTACAATGGACATAGTGTAAAATGGTCCAATTCAAGTAAGTTATTCATTTGGCATCATTCGAATGGATAGAAATCAAGTTTTAATGAAAATTATCATATTCTGCCAAAACGTGCTTTTCAGCCCCTGAAAAGCACATTTTGGCCATAAAAACTGAATATGTCCCCTGCAACCAAACGAACTGTCAGAGACACAAATCTACAATGGACATAGTGTAAAATGGTCCAATTCAAGTAAGTTATTCAATTGGCATCATTCGAAGTGATAGAAATTAAGTTTTAATGAAAATCATCATACCTGGTCAAAACATGCTTTTCAGCCCCTGAAAAGCACATTTTGGCCATAAAAACTGAAAATGTCCCCTGCAACCAAACGAACTGTCGGAGACACAAATCTACAATTGACATAGTGTAAAATGGTCCAATTCAAGTAAGTTATTCATTTGGGATCGTTCGAAGTGATAGAAATCAAGTTTTAATGAAAATTATCATACTCGGCCAAAACATGCTTTTCAGCCCCTGAAAAGCACATTTTGGCCATAAAAACTGAATATGTCCCCTGCAACCAAACGAACTGTCAGAGACACAAATCTACAATGGACATAGTGTAAAATGGTCCAATTCAAGTAAGTTATTCATTTGGCATCATTCGAAGTGATAGAAATTAAGTTTTAATGAAAATTATCATACTCTGCCAAAACATGCTTTTCAGCCTCTGAAAAGCACATTTTGGCCATAAAAACTGAAAATGTCCCCTGCAACCAAACGAACTGTCGGAGACACAAATCTACAATGGACATAGTGTAAAATGGTCAAATTCAAGTAAGTTATTCATTTGGCATCATTCGAAATGATAGAAATCAAGTTTTAATGAAAATTATCATACTCGGCCAAAACATGCTTTTCACCTCTGAAAAGCACATTTTGGCCATAAAAACTGAATATGTCCCCTGCAACCAAACGAACTGTCAGAGACACAAATCTACAATGGACATAGTGTAAAATGGTCCAATTCAAGTAGGTTATTCATTTGGCATCATTCGAAGTGATAGAAATCAAGTTTTAATGAAAATTATCATACTCGGCCAAAACATGCTTTTCAGCCCCTGAAAAGCACATTTTGGCCATAAAAACTGAATATGTCCCCTGCAACCAAACAAACTGTCAGAGACACAAATCTACAATGGACATAGTGTAAAATGGTCCAATTCAAGTAAGTTATTCATTTGGCATCATTCGAAGTGATAGAAATTAAGTTTTAATGAAAATTATCATACTCTGCCAAAACATGCTTTTCAGCCTCTGAAAAGCACATTTTGGCCATAAAAACTGAAAATGTCCCCTGCAACCAAACGAACTGTCGGAGACACAAATCTACAATGGACATAGTGTAAAATGGTCAGATTCAAGTAAGTTATTCATTTGGCATTATTCGAAGTGATAGAAATCAAGTTTTAATGAAAATTATCATACTCGGCCAAAACATGCTTTTCAGCCTCTGAAAAGCACATTTTGGCCATAAAAACTGAAAATGTCCCCTGCAACCAAACGAACTGTCGGAGACACAAATCTACAATGGACATAGTGTAAAATGGTCCAATTCAAGTAAGTTATTCATTTGGCATCAATCAAAGTGATAGAAATCAAGTTTTAATGAAAATTATCAAACTCGGCCAAAACATGCTTTTCAGCCCCTGAAAAGCACATTTTGGCCATAAAAACTGAATTTGTCCCCTGCAACCAAACGAACTGTCAGAGACACAAATCTACAATGGACATAGTGTAAAATGGTCCAATTCAAGTAAGTTATTCATTTGGCATCATTCGAAGTGATAGAAATTAAGTTTTAATGAAAATTATCATACTCTGCCAAAACATGCTTTTCAGCCTCTGAAAAGCACATTTTGGCCATAAAAACCGAAAATGTCCCCTGCAACCAAACAAACTGTCGGAGACACAAATCTACAATGGACATAGTGTAAAATGGTCAAATTCAAGTAAGTTATTCATTTGGCATCATTCGAAGTGATAGAAATCAAGTTTTAATGAAAATTATCATACTCGGCCAAAACATGCTTTTCAGCCTCTGAAAAGCACATTTTGGCCATAAAAACTGAAAATGTCCCCTGCAACCAAACGAACTGTCGGAGACACAAATCTACAATGGACATAGTGTAAAATGGTCCAATTCAAGTAAGTTATTCATTTGGCATCATTCGAATGGATAGAAATCAAGTTTTAATGAAAATTATCTTACTCTGCCAAAACGTGCTTTTCAGCCCCTGAAAAGCACATTTTGGCCATAAAAACTGAATATGTCCCCTGCAAACAAACGAACTGTCAGAGACACAAATCTACAATGGACATAGTGTAAAATGGTCCAATTCAAGTAAGTTATTCATTTGGCATCATTCGAAGTGATAGAAATCAAGTTTTAATGAAAATTACCATACTCGGCCAAAACATGCTTTTCAGCCTCTGAAAAGCACATTTTGGCCATAAAAACTGAAAATGTCCCCTGCAACCAAACGAACTGTCGGAGACACAAATCTACAATGGACATAGTGTAAAATGGTCCAATTCAAGTAAGTTGTTCATTTGGCATCATTCGAAGTGATAGAAATCAAGTTTTAATGAAAATTATCATACTCGGCCAAAACATGCTTTTCAGCCTCTGAAAAGCACATTTTGGCCATAAAAACTGAATATGTCCCCTGCAACCAAACGAACTGTCGGAGACACAAATCTACAATGGACATAGTGTAAAATGGTCCAATTCAAGTAAGTTATTCATTTGGCATCATTCGAATGGATAGAAATCAAGTTTTAATGAAAATTATCATACTCTGCCAAAACGTGCTTTTCAGCCCCTGAAAAGCACATTTTGGCCATAAAAACTGAATATGTCCCCTGCAAACAAACGAACTGTCAGAGACACAAATCTACAATGGACATAGTGTAAAATGGTCCAAATTCAAGTAAATTATTCATTTGGCATCATTCGAAGTGATAGAAATCAAGTTTTAATGAAAATTATCATACTCCGCCAAAACATGCTTTCAGCCTCTGAAAAGCACATTTTGGCCATAAAAACTGAATATGTCCCCTGCAACCAAACGAACTGTCAGAGACACAAATCTACAATGGACATAGTGTAAAATGGTCCAATTCAAGTAAGTTATTCATTTGGCATCATTCGAAGTGATAGAAATTAAGTTTTAATGAAAATCATCAAACCTGGCCAAAACATGCTTTTCAGCCCCTGAAAAGCACATTTTGGCCATAAAAACTGAATATGTCCCCTGCAACCGAACGAACTGTCAGAGACACAAATCTACAATGGACATAGTGTAAAATGGTCCAATTCAAGTAAGTTATTCATTTGGCATCATTCGAATGGATAGAAATCAAGTTTAAATGAAAATTATCATATTCTGCCAAAACGTGCTTTTCAGCCCCTGAAAAGCACATTTTGGCCATAAAAACTGAATATGTCCCCTGCAACGAAATGAACTGTCAGAGACACAAATCTACAATGGACATAGTGTAAAATGGTCCAATTCAAGTAAGTTATTCATTTGGCATCATTCGAAGTGATAGAAATTAAGTTTTAATGTAAATTATCATACTCGGCCAAAACATGCTTTTCAGCCTCTGAAAAGCACATTTTGGCCATAAAAACTGAAAATGTCCCCTGCAACCAAACGAACTGTCGGAGAAACAAATCTACAATGGACATAGTGTAAAATGGTCCAATTCAAGTAAGTTATTCATTTGGCATCATTCGAAGTGATAGAAATCAAGTTTTAATGAAAATTATCATACTCGGCCAAAACATGCTTTTCAGCCTCTGAAAAGCACATTTTGGCCATAAAAACTGAATATGTCCCCTGCAACCAAACGAACTGTCAGAGACACAAATCTACAATGGACATAGTGTAAAATGGTCCAATTCAAGTAAGTTATTCATTTGGCATCATTCGAAGTGATAGAAATCAAGTTTTAATGAAAATTACCATACTCGGCCAAAACATGCTTTTCAGCCCCTGAAAAGCACATTTTGGCCATAAAAACTGAATATGTCCCTGCAACCAAACGAACTGTCAGAGACACAAATCTACAATGGACATAGTGTAAAATGGTCCAATTCAAGTAAGTTATTCATTTGGCATCATTCGAAGTGATAGAAATCAAGTTTTAATGAAAATTATCATACTCTGCCAAAACATGCTTTTCAGCCTCTGAAAAGCACATTTTGGCCATAAAAACTGAAAATGTCCCCTGCAACCAAACGAACTGTCAGAGACACAAATCAACAATGGACATAGTGTAAAATGGTCCAATTCAAGCAAATTATTCATTTGGCATCATTCGAAGTGATAGAAATCAAGTTTTAATGAAAATTATCATACTCGGCCAAAACATGCTTTTCAGCCTCTGAAAAGCACATTTTGGCCATAAAAACTGAAAATGTCCCCTGCAACCAAACGAACTGTCGGAGACACAAATCTACAATGGACATAGTGTAAAATGGTCCAATTCAAGTAAGTTATTCATTTGGCATCATTCGAATGGATAGAAATCAAGTTTTAATGAAAATTATCATACTCAGCCAAAACGTGCTTTTCAGCCCCTGAAAAGCACATTTTGGCCATAAAAACTGAATATGTCCCCTGCAAACAAACGAACTGTCAGAGACACAAATCTACAATGGACATAGTGTAAAATGGTCCAATTCAAGTAAATTATTCATTTGGCATCATTCGAAGTGATAGAAATCAAGTTTTAATGAAAATTATCATACTCCGCCAAAACATGCTTTTCAGCCTCTGAAAAGCACATTTTGGCCATAAAAACTGAATATGTCCCCTGCAACCAAACGAACTATCAGAGACACAAATCTACAATGGACATAGTGTAAAATGGTCCAATTCAAGTAAGTTATTCATTTGGCATCATTCGAAGTGATAGAAATTAAGTTTTAATGAAAATTATCATACTCTGCCAAAACATGCTTTTCAGCCTCTGAAAAGCACATTTTGGCCATAAAAACTGAAAATGTCCCCTGCAACCAAACGAACTGTCGGAGACACAAATCTACAATTGACATAGTGTAAAATGGTCCAATTCAAGTAAGTTATTCATTTGGCATCGTTCGAAGTGATAGAAATCAAGTTTTAATGAAAATTATCATACTCGGCCAAAACATGCTTTTCAGCCCCTGAAAAGCACATTTTGGCCATAAAAACTGAATATGTCCCCTGCAACCAAACGAACTGTCAGAGACACAAATCTACAATGGACATAGTGTAAAATGGTCCAATTCAAGTAAGTTATTCATTTGGCATCATTCGAATGGATAGAAATCAAGTTTTAATGAAAATTATCATATTCTGCCAAAACGTGCTTTTCAGCCCCTGAAAAGCACATTTTGGCCATAAAAACTGAATATGTCCCCTGCAACCAAACGAACTGTCAGAGACACAAATCTACAATGGACATAGTGTAAAATGGTCCAATTCAAGTAAGTTATTCAATTGGCATCATTCGAAGTGATAGAAATTAAGTTTTAATGAAAATCATCATACCTGGCCAAAACATGCTTTTCAGCCCCTGAAAAGCACATTTTGGCCATAAAAACTGAAAATGTCCCTTGCAACCAAACGAACTGTCGGAGACACAAATCTACAATTGACATAGTGTAAAATGGTCCAATTCAAGTAAGTTATTCATTTGGGATCGTTCGAAGTGATAGAAATCAAGTTTTAATGAAAATTATCATACTCGGCCAAAACATGCTTTTCAGCCCCTGAAAAGCACATTTTGGCCATAAAAACTGAATATGTCCCCTGCAACCAAACGAACTGTCAGAGACACAAATCTACAATGGACATAGTGTAAAATGGTCCAATTCAAGTAATTATTCATTTGGCATCATTCGAAGTGATAGAAATCAAGTTTTAATGAAAATTATCATACTCGGCCAAAACATGCTTTTCAGCCCCTGAAAAGCACATTTTGGCCATAAAAACTGAATATGTCCCCTGCAACCAAACGAACTGTCAGAGACACAAATCTACAATGGACATAGTGTAAAATGGTCCAATTCAAGTAAGTTATTCATTTGGCATCATTCGAAGTGATAGAAATTAAGTTTTAATGAAAATTATCATACTCTTCCAAAACATGCTTTTCAGCCTCTGAAAAGCACATTTTGGCCATAAAAACTGAAAATGTCCCCTGCAACCAAACGAACTGTCGGAGACACAAATCTACAATGGACATAGTGTAAAATGGTCAAATTCAAGTAAGTTATTCATTTGGCATCATTCGAAATGATAGAAATCAAGTTTTAATGAAAATTATCATACTCGGCCAAAACATGCTTTTCACCTCTGAAAAGCACATTTTGGCCATAAAAACTGAATATGTCCCCTGCAACCAAACGAACTGTCAGAGACACAAATCTACAATGGACATAGTGTAAAATGGTCCAATTCAAGTAAGTTATTCATTTGGCATCATTCGAAGTGATAGAAATCAAGTTTTAATGAAAATTATCATACTCGGCCAAAACATGCTTTTCAGCCCCTGAAAAGCACATTTTGGCCATAAAAACTGAATATGTCCCCTGCAACCAAACGAACTGTCAGAGACACAAATCTACAATGGACATAGTGTAAAATGGTCCAATTCAAGTAAGTTATTCATTTGGCATCATTCGAAATGATAGAAATTAAGTTTTAATGAAAATTATCATACTCGGCCAAAACATGCTTTTCAGCCTCTGAAAAGCACATTTTGGCCATAAAAACTGAAAATGTCCCCTGCAACCAAACGAACTGTCGGAGACACAAATCTACAATGGACATAGTGTAAAATGGTCCAATTCAAGTAAGTTATTCATTTGGCATCAATCGAAGTGATAGAAATCAAGTTTTAATGAAAATTATCAAACTCGGCCAAAACATGCTTTTCAGCCCCTGAAAAGCACATTTTGGCCATAAAAACTGAATTTGTCCCCTGCAACCAAACGAACTGTCAGAGACACAAATCTACAATGGACATAGTGTAAAATGGTCCAATTCAAGTAAGTTATTCATTTGGCATCATTCGAAGTGATAGAAATCAAGTTTTAATGAAAATTATCTTACTCTGCCAAAACGTGCTTTTCAGCCCCTGAAAAGCACATTTTGGCCATAAAAACTGAATATGTCCCCTGCAAACAAACGAACTGTCAGAGACACAAATCTACAATGGACATAGTGTAAAATGGTCCAATTCAAGTAAGTTATTCATTTGGCATCATTCGAAGTGATAGAAATCAAGTTTTAATGAAAATTACCATACTCGGCCAAAACATGCTTTTCAGCCTCTGAAAAGCACATTTTGGCCATAAAAACTGAAAATGTCCCCTGCAACCAAACGAACTGTCGGAGACACAAATCTACAATGGACATAGTGTAAAATGGTCCAATTCAAGTAAGTTATTCATTTGGCATCAATCGAAGTGATAGAAATCAAGTTTTAATGAAAATTATCAAACTCGGCCAAAACATGCTTTTCAGCCCCTGAAAAGCACATTTTGGCCATAAAAACTGAATTTGTCCCCTGCAACCAAACGAACTGTCAGAGACACAAATCTACAATGGACATAGTGTAAAATGGTCCAATTCAAGTAAGTTATTCATTTGGCATCATTCGAAGTGATAGAAATTAAGTTTTAATGAAAATTATCATACTCTGCCAAAACATGCTTTTCAGCCTCTGAAAAGCACATTTTGGCCATAAAAACCGAAAATGTCCCCTGCAACCAAACGAACTGTCGGAGACACAAATCTACAATGGACATAGTGTAAAATGGTCAAATTCAAGTAAGTTATTCATTTGGCATCATTCGAAGTGATAGAAATCAAGTTTTAATGAAAATTATCATACTCGGCCAAAACATGCTTTTCAGCCTCTGAAAAGCACATTTTGGCCATAAAAACTGAAAATGTCCCCTGCAACCAAACGAACTGTCGGAGACACAAATCTACAATGGACGTAGTGTAAAATGGTCCAATTCAAGTAAGTTATTCATTTGGCATCATTCGAATGGATAGAAATCAAGTTTTAATGAAAATTATCTTACTCTGCCAAAACGTGCTTTTCAGCCCCTGAAAAGCACATTTTGGCCATAAAAACTGAATATGTCCCCTGCAACCAAACGAACTGTCAGAGACACAAATCTACAATGGACATAGTGTAAAATGGTCCAATTCAAGCAAATTATTCATTTGGCATCATTCGAAGTGATAGAAATCAAGTTTTAATGAAAATTATCATACTCGGCCAAAACATGCTTTTCAGCCTCTGAAAAGCACATTTTGGCCATAAAAACTGAAAATGTCCCCTGCAACCAAACGAACTGTCGGAGACACAAATCTACAATGGACATAGTGTAAAATGGTCCAATTCAAGTAAGTTATTCATTTGGCATCATTCGAATGGATAGAAATCAAGTTTTAATGAAAATTATCATACTCTGCCAAAACGTGCTTTTCAGCCCCTGAAAAGCACATTTTGGCCATAAAAACTGAATATGTCCCCTGCAAACAAACGAACTGTCAGAGACACAAATCTACAATGGACATAGTGTAAAATGGTCCAAATTCAAGTAAATTATTCATTTGGCATCATTCGAAGTGATAGAAATCAAGTTTTAATGAAAATTATCATACTCCGCCAAAACATGCTTTCAGCCTCTGAAAAGCACATTTTGGCCATAAAAACTGAATATGTCCCCTGCAACCAAACGAACTGTCAGAGACACAAATCTACAATGGACATAGTGTAAAATGGTCCAATTCAAGTAAGTTATTCATTTGGCATCATTCGAAGTGATAGAAATCAAGTTTTAATGAAAATTATCATACTCGGCCAAAACATGCTTTTCAGCCTCTGAAAAGCACATTTTGGCCATAAAAACTGAATATGTCCCCTGCAACCAAACGAACTGTCAGAGACACAAATCTACAATGGACATAGTGTAAAATGGTCCAATTCAAGTAAGTTATTCATTTGGCATCATTCGAAGTGATAGAAATCAAGTTTTAATGAAAATTACCATACTCGGCCAAAACATGCTTTTCAGCCCCTGAAAAGCACATTTTGGCCATAAAAACTGAATATGTCCCTGCAACCAAACGAACTGTCAGAGACACAAATCTACAATGGACATAGTGTAAAATGGTCCAATTCAAGTAAGTTATTCATTTGGCATCATTCGAAGTGATAGAAATTAAGTTTTAATGAAAATTATCATACTCTGCCAAAACATGCTTTTCAGCCTCTGAAAAGCACATTTTGGCCATAAAAACTGAAAATGTCCCCTGCAACCAAACGAACTGTCGGAGACACAAATCTACAATGGACATAGTGTAAAATGGTCCAATTCAAGTAAGTTATTCATTTGGCATCATTCGAAGTGATAGAAATCAAGTTTTAATGAAAATTATCATACTCGGCCAAAACATGCTTTTCAGCCCCTGAAAAGCACATTTTGGCCATAAAAACTGAATATGTCCCCTGCAACCAAACGAACTGTCAGAGACACAAATCTACAATGGACATAGTGTAAAATGGTCCAATTCAAGTAAGTTATTCATTTGGCATCATTCGAATGGATAGAAATCAAGTTTTAATGAAAATTATCATACTCGGCCAAAACATGCTTTTCAGCCTCTGAAAAGCACATTTTGGCCATAAAAACTGAAAATGTCCCCTGCAACCAAACGAACTGTCGGAGACACAAATCTACAATGGACATAGTGTAAAATGGTCCAATTCAAGTAAGTTATTCATTTGGCATCATTCGAAGTGATAGAAATCAAGTTTTAATGAAAATTACCATACTCGGCCAAAACATGCTTTTCAGCCTCTGAAAAGCACATTTTGGCCATAAAAACTGAAAATGTCCCCTGCAACCAAACGAACTGTCGGAGACACAAATCTACAATGGACATAGTGTAAAATGGTCCAATTCAAGTAAGTTATTCATTTGGCATCATTCGAAGTGATAGAAATCAAGTTTTAATGAAAATTATCATACTCGGCCAAAACATGCTTTTCAGCCCCTGAAAAGCACATTTTGGCCATAAAAACTGAATATGTCCCCTGCAACCAAACGAACTGTCAGAGACACAAATCTACAATGGACATATTGTAAAATGGTCCAATTCAAGTAATTTATTCATTTGGCATCATTCGAATGGATAGAAATCAAGTTTTAATGAAAATTATCATACTCGGCCAAAACATGCTTTTCAGCCTCTGAAAAGCACATTTTGGCCATAAAAACTAAAAATGTCCCCTGCAACCAAACGAACTGTCGGAGACACAAATCTCCAATGGACATAGTGTAAAATGGTCCAATTCAAGTAAGTTATTCATTTGGCATCAATTGAAGTGATAGAAATCAAGTTTTAATGAAAATTATCAAACTCGGCCAAAACATGCTTTTCAGCCCCTGAAAAGCACATTTTGGCCATAAAAACTGAATATGTCCCCTGCAACCAAACGAACTGTCAGAGACACAAATCTACAATGGACATAGTGTAAAATGGTCCAATTCAAGTAAGTTATTCAATTGGCATCATTCGAAGTGATAGAAATTAAGTTTTAATGAAAATCATCATACCTGGCCAAAACATGCTTTTCAGCCCCTGAAAAGCACATTTTGGCCATAAAAACTGAAAATGTCCCCTGCAACCAAACGAACTGTCGGAGACACAAATCTACAATTGACATAGTGTAAAATGGTCCAATTCAAGTAAGTTATTCATTTGGCATCATTCGAAGTGATAGAAATTAAGTTTTAATGAAAATTATCATACTCGGCCAAAACATGCTTTTCAGCCTCTGAAAAGCACATTTTGGCCATAAAAACTGAAAATGTCCCCTGCAACCAAACGAACTGTCGGAGACACAAATCTACAATGGACATAGTGTAAAATGGTCCAATTCAAGTAAGTTATTCATTTGGCATCATTCGAATGGATAGAAATCAAGTTTTAATGAAAATTATTATACTCTGCCAAAACGTGCTTTTCAGCCCCTGAAAAGCACATTTTGGCCATAAAAACTGAATATGTCCCCTGCAAACAAACGAACTGTCAGAGACACAAATCTACAATGGACATAGTGTAAAATGGTCCAAATTCAAGTAAATTATTCATTTGGCATCATTCGAAGTGATAGAAATCAAGTTTTAATGAAAATTATCATACTCCGCCAAAACATGCTTTCAGCCTCTGAAAAGCACATTTTGGCCATAAAAACTGAATATGTCCCCTGCAACCAAACGAACTGTCAGAGACACAAATCTACAATGGACATAGTGTAAAATGGTCCAATTCAAGTAAGTTATTCATTTGGCATCATTCGAAGTGATAGAAATCAAGTTTTAATGAAAATTATCATACTCGGCCAAAACATGCTTTTCAGCCTCTGAAAAGCACATTTTGGCCATAAAAACTGAATATGTCCCCTGCAACCAAACGAACTGTCAGAGACACAAATCTACAATGGACATAGTGTAAAATGGTCCAATTCAAGTAAGTTATTCATTTGGCATCATTCGAAGTGATAGAAATCAAGTTTTAATGAAAATTACCATACTCGGCCAAAACATGCTTTTCAGCCCCTGAAAAGCACATTTTGGCCATAAAAACTGAATATGTCCCTGCAACCAAACGAACTGTCAGAGACACAAATCTACAATGGACATAGTGTAAAATGGTCCAATTCAAGTAAGTTATTCATTTGGCATCATTCGAAGTGATAGAAATTAAGTTTTAATGAAAATTATCATACTCCGCCAAAACATGCTTTCAGCCTCTGAAAAGCACATTTTGGCCATAAAAACTGAATATGTCCCCTGCAACCAAACGAACTGTCAGAGACACAAATCTACAATGGACATAGTGTAAAATGGTCCAATTCAAGTAAGTTATTCATTTGGCATCATTCGAAGTGATAGAAATCAAGTTTTAATGAAAATTATCATACTCGGCCAAAACATGCTTTTCAGCCTCTGAAAAGCACATTTTGGCCATAAAAACTGAATATGTCCCCTGCAACCAAACGAACTGTCAGAGACACAAATCTACAATGGACATAGTGTAAAATGGTCCAATTCAAGTAAGTTATTCATTTGGCATCATTCGAAGTGATAGAAATCAAGTTTTAATGAAAATTACCATACTCGGCCAAAACATGCTTTTCAGCCCCTGAAAAGCACATTTTGGCCATAAAAACTGAATATGTCCCTGCAACCAAACGAACTGTCAGAGACACAAATCTACAATGGACATAGTGTAAAATGGTCCAATTCAAGTAAGTTATTCATTTGGCATCATTCGAAGTGATAGAAATTAAGTTTTAATGAAAATTATCATACTCTGCCAAAACATGCTTTTCAGCCTCTGAAAAGCACATTTTGGCCATAAAAACTGAAAATGTCCCCTGCAACCAAACGAACTGTCGGAGACACAAATCTACAATGGACATAGTGTAAAATGGTCCAATTCAAGTAAGTTATTCATTTGGCATCATTCGAAGTGATAGAAATCAAGTTTTAATGAAAATTATCATACTCGGCCAAAACATGCTTTTCAGCCCCTGAAAAGCACATTTTGGCCATAAAAACTGAATATGTCCCCTGCAACCAAACGAACTGTCAGAGACACAAATCTACAATGGACATAGTGTAAAATGGTCCAATTCAAGTAAGTTATTCATTTGGCATCATTCGAATGGATAGAAATCAAGTTTTAATGAAAATTATCATACTCGGCCAAAACATGCTTTTCAGCCTCTGAAAAGCACATTTTGGCCATAAAAACTGAAAATGTCCCCTGCAACCAAACGAACTGTCGGAGACACAAATCTACAATGGACATAGTGTAAAATGGTCCAATTCAAGTAAGTTATTCATTTGGCATCATTCGAAGTGATAGAAATCAAGTTTTAATGAAAATTACCATACTCGGCCAAAACATGCTTTTCAGCCTCTGAAAAGCACATTTTGGCCATAAAAACTGAAAATGTCCCCTGCAACCAAACGAACTGTCGGAGACACAAATCTACAATGGACATAGTGTAAAATGGTCCAATTCAAGTAAGTTATTCATTTGGCATCATTCGAAGTGATAGAAATCAAGTTTTAATGAAAATTATCATACTCGGCCAAAACATGCTTTTCAGCCCCTGAAAAGCACATTTTGGCCATAAAAACTGAATATGTCCCCTGCAACCAAACGAACTGTCAGAGACACAAATCTACAATGGACATATTGTAAAATGGTCCAATTCAAGTAATTTATTCATTTGGCATCATTCGAATGGATAGAAATCAAGTTTTAATGAAAATTATCATACTCGGCCAAAACATGCTTTTCAGCCTCTGAAAAGCACATTTTGGCCATAAAAACTAAAAATGTCCCCTGCAACCAAACGAACTGTCGGAGACACAAATCTCCAATGGACATAGTGTAAAATGGTCCAATTCAAGTAAGTTATTCATTTGGCATCAATTGAAGTGATAGAAATCAAGTTTTAATGAAAATTATCAAACTCGGCCAAAACATGCTTTTCAGCCCCTGAAAAGCACATTTTGGCCATAAAAACTGAATATGTCCCCTGCAACCAAACGAACTGTCAGAGACACAAATCTACAATGGACATAGTGTAAAATGGTCCAATTCAAGTAAGTTATTCAATTGGCATCATTCGAAGTGATAGAAATTAAGTTTTAATGAAAATCATCATACCTGGCCAAAACATGCTTTTCAGCCCCTGAAAAGCACATTTTGGCCATAAAAACTGAAAATGTCCCCTGCAACCAAACGAACTGTCGGAGACACAAATCTACAATTGACATAGTGTAAAATGGTCCAATTCAAGTAAGTTATTCATTTGGCATCATTCGAAGTGATAGAAATTAAGTTTTAATGAAAATTATCATACTCTGCCAAAACATGCTTTTCAGCCTCTGAAAAGCACATTTTGGCCATAAAAACTGAAAATGTCCCCTGCAACCAAACGAACTGTCGGAGACACAAATCTACAATGGACATAGTGTAAAATGGTCCAATTCAAGTAAGTTATTCATTTGGCATCATTCGAAGTGATAGAAATTAAGTTTTAATGAAAATCATCATACCTGGCCAAAACATGCTTTTCAGCCCCTGAAAAGCACATTTTGGCCATAAAAACTGAAAATGTCCCCTGCAACCAAACGAACTGTCGGAGACACAAATCTACAATTGACATAGTGTAAAATGGTCCAATTCAAGTAAGTTATTCATTTGGCATCGTTCGAAGGGATAGAAATCAAGTTTTAATGAAAATTATCATACTCGGCCAAAACATGCTTTTCAGCCCCTGAAAAGCACATTTTGGCCATAAAACTGAATATGTCCCCTGCAACCAAACGAACTGTCAGAGACACAAATCTACAATGGACATAGTGTAAAATGGTCCAATTCAAGTAAATTATTCATTTGGCATCATTCGAAGTGATAGAAATTAAGTTTTAATGAAAATTATCATACTCGGCCAAAACATGCTTTTCAGCCTCTGAAAAGCACATTTTGGCCATAAAAACTGAAAATGTCCCCTGCAACCAAACGAACTGTCGGAGACACAAATCTAGAATGGACATAGTGTAAAATGGTCCAATTCAAGTAAGTTATTCATTTGGCATCAATCGAAGTGATAGAAATCAAGTTTTAATGAAAATTATCAAACTCGGCCAAAACATGCTTTTCAGCCCCTGAAAAGCACATTTTGGCCATAAAAATTGAATATGTCCCCTGCAACCAAACGAACTGTCAGAGACACAAATCTACAATGGACATAGTGTAAAATGGTCCAATTCAAGTAAGTTATTCATTTGGCATCATTCGAAGTGATAGAAATTAAGTTTTAATGAAAATTATCATACTCTGCCAAAACATGCTTTTCAGCCTCTGAAAAGCACATTTTGGCCATAAAAACTGAATATGTCCCCTGCAACAAAACGAACTGTCAGAGACACAAATCTACAATGGACATAGTGTAAAATGGTCCAATTCAAGTAAATTATTCATTTGGCATCATTCGAAGTGATAGAAATTAAGTTTTAATGAAAATTATCATACTCGGCCAAAACATGATTTTCAGCCTCTGAAAAGCACATTTTGGCCATAAAAACTGAAAATGTCCCCTGCAACCAAACGAACTGTCGGAGACACAAATCTACAATGGACATAGTGTAAAATGGTCCAATTCAAGTAAGTTATTCATTTGGCATCAATCGAAGTGATAGAAATCAAGTTTTAATGAAAATTATCAAACTCGGCCAAAACATGCTTTTCAGCCCCTGAAAAGCACATTTTGGCCATAAAAATTGAATATGTCCCCTGCAACCAAACGAACTGTCAGAGACACAAATCTACAATGGACATAGTGTAAAATGGTCCAATTCAAGTAAGTTATTCATTTGGCATCATTCGAAGTGATAGAAATTAAGTTTTAATGAAAATTATCATACTCTGCCAAAACATGCTTTTCAGCCTCTGAAAAGCACATTTTGGCCATAAAAACTGAAAATGTCCCCTGCAACCAAACGAACTGTCGGAGACACAAATCTACAATGGACATAGTGTAAAATGGTCCAATTCAAGTAAGTTATTCATTTGGCATCATTCGAAGTGATAGAAATCAAGTTTTAATGAAAATTATCATACTCGGCCAAAACATGCTTTTCAGCCCCTGAAAAGCACATTTTGGCCATAAAAACTGAATATGTCCCCTGCAACCAAACGAACTGTCAGAGACACAAATCTACAATGGACATAGTGTAAAATGGTCCAATTCAAGTAAGTTATTCATTTGGCATCATTCGAATGGATAGAAATCAAGTTTTAATGAAAATTATCATACTCGGCCAAAACATGCTTTTCAGCCTCTGAAAAGCACATTTTGGCCATAAAAACTGAAAATGTCCCCTGCAACCAAACGAACTGTCGGAGACACAAATCTACAATGGACATAGTGTAAAATGGTCCAATTCAAGTAAGTTATTCATTTGGCATCATTCGAAGTGATAGAAATCAAGTTTTAATGAAAATTACCATACTCGGCCAAAACATGCTTTTCAGCCTCTGAAAAGCACATTTTGGCCATAAAAACTGAAAATGTCCCCTGCAACCAAACGAACTGTCGGAGACACAAATCTACAATGGACATAGTGTAAAATGGTCCAATTCAAGTAAGTTATTCATTTGGCATCATTCGAAGTGATAGAAATCAAGTTTTAATGAAAATTATCATACTCGGCCAAAACATGCTTTTCAGCCCCTGAAAAGCACATTTTGGCCATAAAAACTGAATATGTCCCCTGCAACCAAACGAACTGTCAGAGACACAAATCTACAATGGACATATTGTAAAATGGTCCAATTCAAGTAATTTATTCATTTGGCATCATTCGAATGGATAGAAATCAAGTTTTAATGAAAATTATCATACTCGGCCAAAACATGCTTTTCAGCCTCTGAAAAGCACATTTTGGCCATAAAAACTAAAAATGTCCCCTGCAACCAAACGAACTGTCGGAGACACAAATCTCCAATGGACATAGTGTAAAATGGTCCAATTCAAGTAAGTTATTCAATTGGCATCATTCGAAGTGATAGAAATTAAGTTTTAATGAAAATCATCATACCTGGCCAAAACATGCTTTTCAGCCCCTGAAAAGCACATTTTGGCCATAAAAACTGAAAATGTCCCCTGCAACCAAACGAACTGTCGGAGACACAAATCTACAATTGACATAGTGTAAAATGGTCCAATTCAAGTAAGTTATTCATTTGGCATCATTCGAAGTGATAGAAATTAAGTTTTAATGAAAATTATCATACTCTGCCAAAACATGCTTTTCAGCCTCTGAAAAGCACATTTTGGCCATAAAAACTGAAAATGTCCTCTGCAACCAAACGAACTGTCGGAGACACAAATCTACAATGGACATAGTGTAAAATGGTCCAATTCAAGTAAGTTATTCATTTGGCATCATTCGAAGTGATAGAAATTAAGTTTTAATGAAAATCATCATACCTGGCCAAAACATGCTTTTCAGCCCCTGAAAAGCACATTTTGGCCATAAAAACTGAAAATGTCCCCTGCAACCAAACGAACTGTCGGAGACACAAATCTACAATTGACATAGTGTAAAATGGTCCAATTCAAGTAAGTTATTCATTTGGCATCGTTCGAAGGGATAGAAATCAAGTTTTAATGAAAATTATCATACTCGGCCAAAACATGCTTTTCAGCCCCTGAAAAGCACATTTTGGCCATAAAAACTGAATATGTCCCCTGCAACCAAACGAACTGTCAGAGACACAAATCTACAATGGACATAGTGTAAAATGGTCCAATTCAAGTAAATTATTCATTTGGCATCATTCGAAGTGATAGAAATTAAGTTTTAATGAAAATTATCATACTCGGCCAAAACATGCTTTTCAGCCTCTGAAAAGCACATTTTGGCCATAAAAACTGAAAATGTCCCCTGCAACCAAACGAACTGTCGGAGACACAAATCTAGAATGGACATAGTGTAAAATGGTCCAATTCAAGTAAGTTATTCATTTGGCATCAATCGAAGTGATAGAAATCAAGTTTTAATGAAAATTATCAAACTCGGCCAAAACATGCTTTTCAGCCCCTGAAAAGCACATTTTGGCCATAAAAATTGAATATGTCCCCTGCAACCAAACGAACTGTCAGAGACACAAATCTACAATGGACATAGTGTAAAATGGTCCAATTCAAGTAAGTTATTCATTTGGCATCATTCGAAGTGATAGAAATTAAGTTTTAATGAAAATTATCATACTCTGCCAAAACATGCTTTTCAGCCTCTGAAAAGCACATTTTGGCCATAAAAACTGAAAATGTCCCCTGCAACCAAACGAACTGTCGGAGACACAAATCTACAATGGACATAGTGTAAAATGGTCCAATTCAAGTAAGTTATTCATTTGGCATCATTCGAAGTGATAGAAATTAAGTTTTAATGAAAATCATCATACCTGGCCAAAACATGCTTTTCAGCCCCTGAAAAGCACATTTTGGCCATAAAAACTGAAAATGTCCCCTTCAACCAAACGAACTGTCGGAGACACAAATCTACAATTGACATAGTGTAAAATGGTCCAATTCAAGTAAGTTATTCATTTGGCATCGTTCGAAGGGATAGAAATCAAGTTTTAATGAAAATTATCATACTCGGCCAAAACATGCTTTTCAGCCCCTGAAAAGCACATTTTGGCCATAAAAACTGAATATGTCCCCTGCAACCAAACGAACTGTCAGAGACACAAATCTACAATGGACATAGTGTAAAATGGTCCAATTCAAGTAAATTATTCATTTGGCATCATTCGAAGTGATAGAAATTAAGTTTTAATGAAAATTATCATACTCGGCCAAAACATGCTTTTCAGCCTCTGAAAAGCACATTTTGGCCATAAAAACTGAAAATGTCCCCTGCAACCAAACGAACTGTCGGAGACACAAATCTACAATGGACATAGTGTAAAATGGTCCAATTCAAGTAAGTTATTCATTTGGCATCAATCGAAGTGATAGAAATCAAGTTTTAATGAAAATTATCAAACTCGGCCAAAACATGCTTTTCAGCCCCTGAAAAGCACATTTTGGCCATAAAAATTGAATATGTCCCCTGCAACCAAACGAACTGTCAGAGACACAAATCTACAATGGACATAGTGTAAAATGGTCCAATTCAAGTAAGTTATTCATTTGGCATCATTCGAAGTGATAGAAATTAAGTTTTAATGAAAATTATCATCTGCCAAAACATGCTTTTCAGCCTCTGAAAAGCACATTTTGGCCATAAAAACTGAAAATGTCCCCTGCAACCAAACGAACTGTCGGAGACACAAATCTACAATGGACATAGTGTAAAATGGTCCAATTCAAGTAAGTTATTCATTTGGCATCAATCGAAGTGATAGAAATCAAGTTTTAATGAAAATTATCATACTCGGCCAAAACATGCTTTTCAGCCCCTGAAAAGCACATTTTGGCCATAAAAACTGAATATGTCCCCTGCAACCAAACGAACTGTCAGAGACACAAATCTACAATGGACATAGTGTAAAATGGTCCAATTCAAGTAAATTATTCATTTGGCATCATTCGAAGTGATATAAATTAAGTTTTAATGAAAATTATCATACTCGGCCAAAACATGCTTTTCAGCCTCTGAAAAGCACATTTTGGCCATAAAAACTGAAAATGTCCCCTGCAACCAAACGAACTGTCGGAGACACAAATCTACAATGGACATAGTGTAAAATAGTCCAATTCAAGTAAGTTATTCATTTGGCATCAATCGAAGTGATAGAAATCAAGTTTTAATGAAAATTATCAAACTCGGCCAAAACATGCTTTTCAGCCCCTGAAAAGCACATTTTGGCCATAAAAATTGAATATGTCCCCTGCAACCAAACGAACTGTCAGAGACACAAATCTACAATGGACATAGTGTAAAATGGTCCAATTCAAGTAAATTATTCATTTGGCATCATTCGAAGTGATAGAAATTAAGTTTTAATGAAAATTATCATACTCGGCCAAAACATGCTTTTCAGCCTCTGAAAAGCACATTTTGGCCATAAAAACTGAAAATGTCCCCTGCAACCAAACGAACTGTCGGAGACACAAATCTAGAATGGACATAGTGTAAAATGGTCCAATTCAAGTAAGTTATTCATTTGGCATCAATCGAAGTGATAGAAATCAAGTTTTAATGAAAATTATCAAACTCGGCCAAAACATGCTTTTCAGCCCCTGAAAAGCACATTTTGGCCATAAAAATTGAATATGTCCCCTGCAACCAAACGAACTGTCAGAGACACAAATCTACAATGGACATAGTGTAAAATGGTCCAATTCAAGTAAGTTATTCATTTGGCATCATTCGAAGTGATAGAAATTAAGTTTTAATGAAAATTATCATACTCTGCCAAAACATGCTTTTCAGCCTCTGAAAAGCACATTTTGGCCATAAAAACTGAAAATGTCCCCTGCAACCAAACGAACTGTCGGAGACACAAATCTACAATGGACATAGTGTAAAATGGTCCAATTCAAGTAAGTTATTCATTTGGCATCATTCGAAGTGATAGAAATTAAGTTTTAATGAAAATCATCATACCTGGCCAAAACATGCTTTTCAGCCCCTGAAAAGCACATTTTGGCCATAAAAACTGAAAATGTCCCCTTCAACCAAACGAACTGTCGGAGACACAAATCTACAATTGACATAGTGTAAAATGGTCCAATTCAAGTAAGTTATTCATTTGGCATCGTTCGAAGGGATAGAAATCAAGTTTTAATGAAAATTATCATACTCGGCCAAAACATGCTTTTCAGCCCCTGAAAAGCACATTTTGGCCATAAAAACTGAATATGTCCCCTGCAACCAAACGAACTGTCAGAGACACAAATCTACAATGGACATAGTGTAAAATGGTCCAATTCAAGTAAATTATTCATTTGGCATCATTCGAAGTGATAGAAATTAAGTTTTAATGAAAATTATCATACTCGGCCAAAACATGCTTTTCAGCCTCTGAAAAGCACATTTTGGCCATAAAAACTGAAAATGTCCCCTGCAACCAAACGAACTGTCGGAGACACAAATCTACAATGGACATAGTGTAAAATGGTCCAATTCAAGTAAGTTATTCATTTGGCATCAATCGAAGTGATAGAAATCAAGTTTTAATGAAAATTATCAAACTCGGCCAAAACATGCTTTTCAGCCCCTGAAAAGCACATTTTGGCCATAAAAATTGAATATGTCCCCTGCAACCAAACGAACTGTCAGAGACACAAATCTACAATGGACATAGTGTAAAATGGTCCAATTCAAGTAAGTTATTCATTTGGCATCATTCGAAGTGATAGAAATTAAGTTTTAATGAAAATTATCATCTGCCAAAACATGCTTTTCAGCCTCTGAAAAGCACATTTTGGCCATAAAAACTGAAAATGTCCCCTGCAACCAAACGAACTGTCGGAGACACAAATCTACAATGGACATAGTGTAAAATGGTCCAATTCAAGTAAGTTATTCATTTGGCATCAATCGAAGTGATAGAAATCAAGTTTTAATGAAAATTATCATACTCGGCCAAAACATGCTTTTCAGCCCCTGAAAAGCACATTTTGGCCATAAAAACTGAATATGTCCCCTGCAACCAAACGAACTGTCAGAGACACAAATCTACAATGGACATAGTGTAAAATGGTCCAATTCAAGTAAATTATTCATTTGGCATCATTCGAAGTGATATAAATTAAGTTTTAATGAAAATTATCATACTCGGCCAAAACATGCTTTTCAGCCTCTGAAAAGCATATTTTGGCCATAAAAACTGAAAATGTCCCCTGCAACCAAACGAACTGTCGGAGACACAAATCTACAATGGACATAGTGTAAAATAGTCCAATTCAAGTAAGTTATTCATTTGGCATCAATCGAAGTGATAGAAATCAAGTTTTAATGAAAATTATCAAACTCGGCCAAAACATGCTTTTCAGCCCCTGAAAAGCACATTTTGGCCATAAAAATTGAATATGTCCCCTGCAACCAAACGAACTGTCAGAGACACAAATCTACAATGGACATAGTGTAAAATGGTCCAATTCAAGTAAGTTATTCATTTGGGATCATTCGAAGTGATAGAAATTAAGTTTTAATGAAAATTATCATACTCTGCCAAAACATGCTTTTCAGCCTCTGAAAAGCACATTTTGGCCATAAAAACTGAATATGTCCCCTTTAACCAAACGAACTGTCAGAGACACAGATCTACAATGGACATAGTGTAAAATGGTCCAATTCAAGCAAATTATTCATTTGGCATCATTCGAAGTGATAGAAATCAAGTTTTAATGAAAATTATCATACTCGGCCAAAACATGCTTTTCAGCCTCTGAAAAGCACATTTTGGCCATAAAAACTGAAAATGTCCCCTGCAACCAAACGAACTGTCGGAGACACAAATCTACAATGGACATAGTGTAAAATGGTCCAATTCAAGTAAGTTATTCATTTGGCATCATTCGAATGGATAGAAATCAAGTTTTAATGAAAATTATCATACTCTGCCAAAACGTGCTTTTCAGCCCCTGAAAAGCACATTTTGGCCATAAAAACTGAATATGTCCCCTGCAAACAAACGAACTGTCAGAGACAAAAATCTACAATGGACATAGTGTAAAATGGTCCAATTCAAGCAAATTATTCATTTGGCATCATTCGAAGTGATAGAAATCAAGTTTTAATGAAAATTATCATACTCCGCCAAAACATGCTTTTCAGCCTCTGAAAAGCACATTTTGGCCATAAAAACTGAATATGTCCCCTGCAACCAAACGAACTGTCGGAGACACAAATCTACAATGGACATAGTGTAAAATGGTCCAATTCAAGTAAGTTATTCATTTGGCATCATTCGAAGTGATAGAAATCAAGTTTTAATGAAAATTACCATACTCGGCCAAAACATGCTTTTCAGCCCCTGAAAAGCACATTTTGGCCATAAAAACTGAATATGTCCCTGCAACCAAACGAACTGTCAGAGACACAAATCTACAATGGACATAGTGTAAAATGGTCCAATTCAAGTAAGTTATTCATTTGGCATCATTCGAAGTGATAGAAATTAAGTTTTAATGAAAATTATCATACTCTGCCAAAACATGCTTTTCAGCCTCTGAAAAGCACATTTTGGCCATAAAAACTGAAAATGTCCCCTGCTACCAAACGAACTGTCGGAGACACAAATCTACAATGGACATAGTGTAAAATGGTCCAATTCAAGTAAGTTATTCATTTGGCATCATTCGAAGTGATAGAAATCAAGTTTTAATGAAAATTACCATACTCGGCTAAAACATGCTTTTCAGCCTCTGAAAAGCACATTTTGGCCATAAAAACTGAAAATGTCCCCTGCAACCAAACGAACTGTCGGAGACACAAATCTACAATGGACATAGTGTAAAATGGTCCAATTCAAGTAAGTTATTCATTTGGCATCATTCGAAGTGATAGAATTTAAGTTTTAATGAAAATCATCATACCTGGCCAAAACATGCTTTTCAGCCCCTGAAAAGCACATTTTGGCCATAAAAACTGAAAATGTCCCCTGCAACCAAACGAACTGTCGGAGACACAAATCTACAATTGACATAGTGTAAAATGGTCCAATTCAAGTAAGTTATTCATTTGGCATCGTTCGAAGTGATAGAAATCAAGTTTTAATGAAAATTATCAAACTCGGCCAAAACATGCTTTTCAGCCCCTGAAAAGCACATTTTGGCCATAAAAACTGAATATGTCCCCTGCAACCAAACGAACTGTCAGAGACACAAATCTACAATGGACATAGTGTAAAATGGTCCAATTCAAGTAAATTATTCATTTGGCATCATTCGAAGTGATAGAAATTAAGTTTTAATGAAAATTATCATACTCGGCCAAAAAATGCTTTTCAGCCTCTGAAAAGCACATTTTGGCCATAAAAACTGAAAATGTCCCCTGCAACCAAACGAACTGTCGGAGACACAAATCTACAATGGACATAGTGTAAAATGGTCCAATTCAAGTAAGTTATTCATTTGGCATCATTCGAAGTGATAGAAATCAAGTTTTAATGAAAATTATCAAACTCGGCCAAAACATGCTTTTCAGCCCCTGAAAAGCACATTTTGGCCATAAAAACTGAATATGTCCCTGCAACCAAACGAACTGTCAGAGACACAAATCTACAATGGACATAGTGTAAAATGGTCCAATTCAAGTAAGTTATTCATTTGGCATCATTCGAAGTGATAGAAATTAAGTTTTAATGAAAATTATCATACTCTGCCAAAACATGCTTTTCAGCCTCTGAAAAGCACATTTTGGCCATAAAAACTGAAAATGTCCCCTGCTACCAAACGAACTGTCGGAGACACAAATCTACAATGGACATAGTGTAAAATGGTCCAATTCAAGTAAGTTATTCATTTGGCATCATTCGAAGTGATAGAAATCAAGTTTTAATGAAAATTACCATACTCGGCTAAAACATGCTTTTCAGCCTCTGAAAAGCACATTTTGGCCATAAAAACTGAAAATGTCCCCTGCAACCAAACGAACTGTCGGAGACACAAATCTACAATGGACATAGTGTAAAATGGTCCAATTCAAGTAAGTTATTCATTTGGCATCATTCGAAGTGATAGAAATTAAGTTTTAATGAAAATCATCATACCTGGCCAAAACATGCTTTTCAGCCCCTGAAAAGCACATTTTGGCCATAAAAACTGAAAATGTCCCCTGCAACCAAACGAACTGTCGGAGACACAAATCTACAATTGACATAGTGTAAAATGGTCCAATTCAAGTAAGTTATTCATTTGGCATCGTTTGAAGTGATAGAAATCAAGTTTTAATGAAAATTATCAAACTCGGCCAAAACATGCTTTTCAGCCCCTGAAAAGCACATTTTGGCCATAAAAACTGAATATGTCCCCTGCAACCAAACGAACTGTCAGAGACACAAATCTACAATGGACATAGTGTAAAATGGTCCAATTCAAGTAAATTATTCATTTGGCATCATTCGAAGTGATAGAAATTAAGTTTTAATGAAAATTATCATACTCGGCCAAAAAATGCTTTTCAGCCTCTGAAAAGCACATTTTGGCCATAAAAACTGAAAATGTCCCCTGCAACCAAACGAACTGTCGGAGACACAAATCTACAATGGACATAGTGTAAAATGGTCCAATTCAAGTAAGTTATTCATTTGGCATCAATCGAAGTGATAGAAATCAAGTTTTAATGAAAATTATCAAACTCGGCCAAAACATGCTTTTCAGCCCCTGAAAAGCACATTTTGGCCATAAAAACTGAATATGTCCCCTGCAACCAAACGAACTGTCAGAGACACAAATCTACAATGGACATAGTGTAAAATGGTCCAATTCAAGTAAGTTATTCATTTGGCATCATTCGAAGTGATAGAAATCAAGTTTTAATGAAAATTACCATACTCGGCCAAAACATGCTTTTCAGCCTCTGAAAAGCACATTTTGGCCATAAAAACTGAAAATGTCCCCTGCAACCAAACGAACTGTCGGAGACACAAATCTACAATGGACATAGTGTAAAATGGTCCAATTCAAGTAAGTTATTCATTTGGCATCATTCGAATGGATAGAAATCAAGTTTTAATGAAAATTATCATACTCTGCCAAAACGTGCTTTTCAGCCCCTGAAAAGCACATTTTGGCCATAAAAACTGAATATATCCCCTGCAAACAAACGAACTGTCAGAGACACAAATCTACAATGGACATAGTGTAAAATGGTCCAAATTCAAGTAAATTATTCATTTGGCATCATTCGAAGTGATAGAAATCAAGTTTTAATGAAAATTATCATACTCAGCCAAAACATGCTTTTCAGCCTCTGAAAAGCACATTTTGGCCATAAAAACTGAATATGTCCCCTGCAACCAAACGAACTGTCAGAGACACAAATCTACAATGGACATAGTGTAAAATGGTCCAATTCAAGTAAGTTATTCATTTGGCATCATTCGAATGGAAAGAAATCAAGTTTCAATGAAAATTATCATATTCTGCCAAAACGTGCTTTTCAGCCCCTGAAAAGCACATTTTGGCCATAAAAACTGAATATGTCCCCTGCAACGAAATGAACTGTCAGAGACACAAATCTACAATGGACATAGTGTAAAATGGTCCAATTCAAGTAAGTTATTCATTTGGCATCATTCGAAGTGATAGAAATTAAGTTTTAATGTAAATTATCATACTCGGCCAAAACATGCTTTTCAGCCTCTGAAAAGCACATTTTGGCCATAAAAACTGAAAATGTCCCCTGCAACCAAACGAACTGTCGGAGACACAAATCTACAATGGACATAGTGTAAAATGGTCCAATTCAAGTAAGTTATTCATTTGGCATCATTCGAAGTGATAGAAATCAAGTTTTAATGAAAATTACCATACTCGGCCAAAACATGCTTTTCAGCCCCTGAAAAGCACATTTTGGCCATAAAAACTGAATATGTCCCTGCAACCAAACGAACTGTCAGAGACACAAATCTACAATGGACATAGTGTAAAATGGTCCAATTCAAGTAAGTTATTCATTTGGCATCATTCGAAGTGATAGAAATTAAGTTTTAATGAAAATTATCATACTCTGCCAAAACATGCTTTTCAGCCTCTGAAAAGCACATTTTGGCCATAAAAACTGAAAATGTCCCCTGCAAACAAACAAACTGTCGGAGACACAAATCTACAATGGACATAGTGTAAAATGGTCCAATTCAAGTAAGTTATTCATTTGGCATCAATCGAAGTGATAGAAATCAAGTTTTAATGAAAATTATCAAACTCGGCCAAAACATGCTTTTCAGCCCCTGAAAAGCACATTTTGGCCATAAAAACTGAATATGTCCCCTGCAACCAAACGAACTGTCAGAGACACAAATCTACAATGGACATAGTGTAAAATGGTCCAATTCAAGTAAGTTATTCATTTGGCATCATTCGAAGTGATAGAAATTAAGTTTTAATGAAAATTATCATACTCTGCCAAAACATGCTTTTCAGCCTCTGAAAAGCACATTTTGGCCATAAAAACTGAAAATGTCCCCTGCAACCAAACGAACTGTCGGAGACACAAATCTACAATGGACATAGTGTAAAATGGTCAAATTCAAGTAAGTTATTCATTTGGCATCATTCGAAGTGATAGAAATCAAGTTTTAATGAAAATTATCATACTCGGCCAAAACATGCTTTTCAGCCTCTGAAAAGCATATTTTGGCCATAAAAACTGAATATGTCCCCTGCAACCAAACGAACTGTCAGAGACACAAATCTACAATGGACATAGTGTAAAATGGTCCAATTCAAGTAAGTTATTCATTTGGCATCATTCGAAGTGATAGAAATCAAGTTTTAATGAAAATTATCATACTCGGCCAAAACATGCTTTTCAGCCCCTGAAAAGCACATTTTGGCCATAAAAACTGAATATGTCCCCTGCAACCAAACGAACTGTCAGAGACACAAATCTACAATGGACATAGTGTAAAATGGTCCAATTCAAGTAAGTTATTCATTTGGCATCATTCGAAGTGATAGAAATCAAGTTTTAATGAAAATTATCATACTCGGCCAAAACATGCTTTTCAGCCCCTGAAAAGCACATTTTGGCCATAAAAACTGAATATGTCCCCTGCAACCAAACGAACTGTCAGAGACACAAATCTACAATGGACATAGTGTAAAATGGTCCAATTCAAGTAAGTTATTCATTTGGCATCATTCGAAGTGATAGAAATTAAGTTTTAATGTAAATTATCATACTCGGCCAAAACATGCTTTTCAGTCCCTGAAAAGCACATTTTGGCCATAAAAACTGAATATGTCCCCTGCAACCAAACGAACTGTCAGAGACACAAATCTACAATGGACATAGTGTAAAATGGTCCAATTCAAGTAAATTATTCATTTGGCATCATTCGAAGTGATAGAAATCAAGTTTTAATGAAAATTATCATACTCGGCCAAAACATGCTTTTCAGCCTCTGAAAAGCACATTTTGGCCATAAAAACTGAAAATGTCCCCTGCAACCAAACGAACTGTCGGAGACACAAATCTACAATGGACATAGTGTAAAATGGTCCAATTCAAGTAAGTTATTCATTTGGCATCATTTGAATGGATAGAAATCAAGTTTTAATGAAAATTATCATATTCTGCCAAAACGTGCTTTTCAGCCCCTGAAAAGCACATTTTGGCCATAAAAACTGAATATGTCCCCTGCAACGAAATGAACTGTCAGAGACACAAATCTACAATGGACATAGTGTAAAATGGTCCAATTCAAGTAAGTTATTCATTTGGCATCATTCGAAGTGATAGAAATCAAGTTTTAATGAAAATTACCATACTCGGCCAAAACATGCTTTTCAGCCTCTGAAAAGCACATTTTGGCCATAAAAACTGAAAATGTCCCCTGCAACCAAACGAACTGTCGGAGACACAAATCTACAATGGACATAGTGTAAAATGGTCCAATTCAAGTAAGTTATTCATTTGGCATCATTCGAAGTGATAGAAATCAAGTTTTAATGAAAATTATCATACTCGGCCAAAACATGCTTTTCAGCCCCTGAAAAGCACATTTTGGCCATAAAAACTGAATATGTCCCCTGCAACCAAACGAACTGTCAGAGACACAAATCTACAATGGACATAGTGTAAAATGGTCCAATTCAAGTAAGTTATTCATTTGGCATCATTCGAAGTGATAGAAATCAAGTTTTAATGAAAATTATCATACTCGGCCAAAACATGCTTTTCAGCCCCTGAAAAGCACATTTTGGCCATAAAAACTGAATATGTCCCCTGCAACCAAACGAACTGTCAGAGACACAAATCTACAATGGACATAGTGTAAAATGGTCCAATTCAAGTAAGTTATTCATTTGGCATCATTCGAATGGATTGAAATCAAGTTTTAATGAAAATTATCATACTCGGCCAAAACATGCTTTTCAGCCTCTGAAAAGCACATTTTGGCCATAAAAACTGAAAATGTCCCCTGCAACCAAACGAACTGTCGGAGACACAAATCTACAATGGACATAGTGTAAAATGGTCCAATTCAAGTAAGTTATTCATTTGGCATCATTCGAAGTGATAGAAATCAAGTTTTAATGAAAATTACCATACTCGGCCAAAACATGCTTTTCAGCCTCTGAAAAACACATTTTGGCCATAAAAACTGAAAATGTCCCCTGCAACCAAACGAACTGTCGGAGACACAAATCTACAATGGACATAGTGTAAAATGGTCCAATTCAAGTAAGTTATACATTTGGCATCAATCGAAGTGATAGAAATCAAGTTTTAATGAAAATTATCAAACTCGGCCAAAACATGCTTTTCAGCCCCTGAAAAGCACATTTTGGCCATAAAAACTGAATTTGTCCCCTGCAACCAAACGAACTGTCAGAGACACAAATCTACAATGGACATAGTGTAAAATGGTCCAATTCAAGTAAGTTATTCATTTGGCATCATTCGAAGTGATAGAAATCAAGTTTTAATGAAAATTATCATACTCGGCCAAAACATGCTTTTCAGCCTCTGAAAAGCATATTTTGGCCATAAAAACTGAATATGTCCCCTGCAACCAAACGAACTGTCAGAGACACAAATCTACAATGGACATAGTGTAAAATGGTCCAATTCAAGTAAATTATTCATTTGGCATCATTCGAAGTGATAGAAATCAAGTTTTAATGAAAATTACCATACTCGGCCAAAACATGCTTTTCAGCCTCTGAAAAACACATTTTGGCCATAAAAACTGAAAATGTCCCCTGCAACCAAACGAACTGTCGGAGACACAAATCTACAATGGACATAGTGTAAAATGGTCCAATTCAAGTAAGTTATACATTTGGCATCAATCGAAGTGATAGAAATCAAGTTTTAATGAAAATTATCAAACTCGGCCAAAACATGCTTTTCAGCCCCTGAAAAGCACATTTTGGCCATAAAAACTGAATTCGTCCCCTGCAACCAAACGAACTGTCAGAGACACAAATCTACAATGGACATAGTGTAAAATGGTCCAATTCAAGTAAGTTATTCATTTGGCATCATTCGAAGTGATAGAAATCAAGTTTTAATGAAAATTATCATACTCGGCCAAAACATGCTTTTCAGCCTCTGAAAAGCACATTTTGGCCATAAAAACTGAATATGTCCCCTGCAACCAAACGAACTGTCAGAGACACAAATCTACAATGGACATAGTGTAAAATGGTCCAATTCAAGCAAATTATTCATTTGGCATCATTCGAAGTGATAGAAATTAAGTTTTAATGAAAATTATCATACTCTGCCAAAACATGCTTTTCAGCCTCTGAAAAGCACATTTTGGCCATAAAAACTGAAAATGTCCCCTGCAACCAAACAAACTGTCGGAGACACAAATCTACAATGGACATAGTGTAAAATGGTCCAATTCAAGTAAGTTATTCATTTGGCATCATTCGAAGTGATAGAAATTAAGTTTTAATGAAAATTATCATACTCTGCCAAAACATGCTTTTCAGCCTCTGAAAAGCACATTTTGGCCATAAAAACTGAAAATGTCCCCTGCAACCAAACGAACTGTCGGAGACACAAATCTACAATGGACATAGTGTAAAATGGTCAAATTCAAGTAAGTTATTCATTTGGCATCATTCGAAGTGATAGAAATCAAGTTTTAATGAAAATTATCATACTCGGCCAAAACATGCTTTTCAGCCTCTGAAAAGCATATTTTGGCCATAAAAACTGAATATGTCCCCTGCAACCAAACGAACTGTCAGAGACACAAATCTACAATGGACATAGTGTAAAATGGTCCAATTCAAGTAAGTTATTCATTTGGCATCATTCGAAGTGATAGAAATCAAGTTTTAATGAAAATTATCATACTCGGCCAAAACATGCTTTTCAGCCCCTGAAAAGCACATTTTGGCCATAAAAACTGAATATGTCCCCTGCAACCAAACGAACTGTCAGAGACACAAATCTACAATGGACATAGTGTAAAATGGTCCAATTCAAGTAAGTTATTCATTTGGCATCATTCGAAGTGATAGAAATCAAGTTTTAATGAAAATTATCATACTCGGCCAAAACATGCTTTTCAGCCCCTGAAAAGCACATTTTGGCCATAAAAACTGAATATGTCCCCTGCAACCAAACGAACTGTCAGAGACACAAATCTACAATGGACATAGTGTAAAATGGTCCAATTCAAGTAAGTTATTCATTTGGCATCATTCGAAGTGATAGAAATTAAGTTTTAATGTAAATTATCATACTCGGCCAAAACATGCTTTTCAGTCCCTGAAAAGCACATTTTGGCCATAAAAACTGAATATGTCCCCTGCAACCAAACGAACTGTCAGAGACACAAATCTACAATGGACATAGTGTAAAATGGTCCAATTCAAGTAAATTATTCATTTGGCATCATTCGAAGTGATAGAAATCAAGTTTTAATGAAAATTATCATACTCGGCCAAAACATGCTTTTCAGCCTCTGAAAAGCACATTTTGGCCATAAAAACTGAAAATGTCCCCTGCAACCAAACGAACTGTCGGAGACACAAATCTACAATGGACATAGTGTAAAATGGTCCAATTCAAGTAAGTTATTCATTTGGCATCATTTGAATGGATAGAAATCAAGTTTTAATGAAAATTATCATATTCTGCCAAAACGTGCTTTTCAGCCCCTGAAAAGCACATTTTGGCCATAAAAACTGAATATGTCCCCTGCAACGAAATGAACTGTCAGAGACACAAATCTACAATGGACATAGTGTAAAATGGTCCAATTCAAGTAAGTTATTCATTTGGCATCATTCGAAGTGATAGAAATCAAGTTTTAATGAAAATTACCATACTCGGCCAAAACATGCTTTTCAGCCTCTGAAAAGCACATTTTGGCCATAAAAACTGAAAATGTCCCCTGCAACCAAACGAACTGTCGGAGACACAAATCTACAATGGACATAGTGTAAAATGGTCCAATTCAAGTAAGTTATTCATTTGGCATCATTCGAAGTGATAGAAATCAAGTTTTAATGAAAATTATCATACTCGGCCAAAACATGCTTTTCAGCCCCTGAAAAGCACATTTTGGCCATAAAAACTGAATATGTCCCCTGCAACCAAACGAACTGTCAGAGACACAAATCTACAATGGACATAGTGTAAAATGGTCCAATTCAAGTAAGTTATTCATTTGGCATCATTCGAAGTGATAGAAATCAAGTTTTAATGAAAATTATCATACTCGGCCAAAACATGCTTTTCAGCCCCTGAAAAGCACATTTTGGCCATAAAAACTGAATATGTCCCCTGCAACCAAACGAACTGTCAGAGACACAAATCTACAATGGACATAGTGTAAAATGGTCCAATTCAAGTAAGTTATTCATTTGGCATCATTCGAATGGATTGAAATCAAGTTTTAATGAAAATTATCATACTCGGCCAAAACATGCTTTTCAGCCTCTGAAAAGCACATTTTGGCCATAAAAACTGAAAATGTCCCCTGCAACCAAACGAACTGTCGGAGACACAAATCTACAATGGACATAGTGTAAAATGGTCCAATTCAAGTAAGTTATTCATTTGGCATCATTCGAAGTGATAGAAATCAAGTTTTAATGAAAATTACCATACTCGGCCAAAACATGCTTTTCAGCCTCTGAAAAACACATTTTGGCCATAAAAACTGAAAATGTCCCCTGCAACCAAACGAACTGTCGGAGACACAAATCTACAATGGACATAGTGTAAAATGGTCCAATTCAAGTAAGTTATACATTTGGCATCAATCGAAGTGATAGAAATCAAGTTTTAATGAAAATTATCAAACTCGGCCAAAACATGCTTTTCAGCCCCTGAAAAGCACATTTTGGCCATAAAAACTGAATTTGTCCCCTGCAACCAAACGAACTGTCAGAGACACAAATCTACAATGGACATAGTGTAAAATGGTCCAATTCAAGTAAGTTATTCATTTGGCATCATTCGAAGTGATAGAAATCAAGTTTTAATGAAAATTATCATACTCGGCCAAAACATGCTTTTCAGCCTCTGAAAAGCACATTTTGGCCATAAAAACTGAATATGTCCCCTGCAACCAAACGAACTGTCAGAGACACAAATCTACAATGGACATAGTGTAAAATGGTCCAATTCAAGCAAATTATTCATTTGGCATCATTCGAAGTGATAGAAATTAAGTTTTAATGAAAATTATCATACTCTGCCAAAACATGCTTTTCAGCCTCTGAAAAGCACATTTTGGCCATAAAAACTGAAAATGTCCCCTGCAACCAAACAAACTGTCGGAGACACAAATCTACAATGGACATAGTGTAAAATGGTCCAATTCAAGTAAGTTATTCATTTGGCATCATTCGAAGTGATAGAAATTAAGTTTTAATGAAAATTATCATACTCTGCCAAAACATGCTTTTCAGCCTCTGAAAAGCACATTTTGGCCATAAAAACTGAAAATGTCCCCTGCAACCAAACGAACTGTCGGAGACACAAATCTACAATGGACATAGTGTAAAATGGTCAAATTCAAGTAAGTTATTCATTTGGCATCATTCGAAGTGATAGAAATCAAGTTTTAATGAAAATTATCATACTCGGCCAAAACATGCTTTTCAGCCTCTGAAAAGCATATTTTGGCCATAAAAACTGAATATGTCCCCTGCAACCAAACGAACTGTCAGAGACACAAATCTACAATGGACATAGTGTAAAATGGTCCAATTCAAGTAAGTTATTCATTTGGCATCATTCGAAGTGATAGAAATCAAGTTTTAATGAAAATTATCATACTCGGCCAAAACATGCTTTTCAGCCCCTGAAAAGCACATTTTGGCCATAAAAACTGAATATGTCCCCTGCAACCAAACGAACTGTCAGAGACACAAATCTACAATGGACATAGTGTAAAATGGTCCAATTCAAGTAAGTTATTCATTTGGCATCATTCGAAGTGATAGAAATCAAGTTTTAATGAAAATTATCATACTCGGCCAAAACATGCTTTTCAGCCCCTGAAAAGCACATTTTGGCCATAAAAACTGAATATGTCCCCTGCAACCAAACGAACTGTCAGAGACACAAATCTACAATGGACATAGTGTAAAATGGTCCAATTCAAGTAAGTTATTCATTTGGCATCATTCGAAGTGATAGAAATCAAGTTTTAATGAAAATTATCATACTCGGCCAAAACATGCTTTTCAGCCTCTGAAAAGCACATTTTGGCCATAAAAACTGAAAATGTCCCCTGCAACCAAACGAACTGTCGGAGACACAAATCTACAATGGACATAGTGTAAAATGGTCCAATTCAAGTAAGTTATTCATTTGGCATCATTTGAATGGATAGAAATCAAGTTTTAATGAAAATTATCATATTCTGCCAAAACGTGCTTTTCAGCCCCTGAAAAGCACATTTTGGCCATAAAAACTGAATATGTCCCCTGCAACGAAATGAACTGTCAGAGACACAAATCTACAATGGACATAGTGTAAAATGGTCCAATTCAAGTAAGTTATTCATTTGGCATCATTCGAAGTGATAGAAATCAAGTTTTAATAAAAATTACCATACTCGGCCAAAACATGCTTTTCAGCCTCTGAAAAGCACATTTTGGCCATAAAAACTGAAAATGTCCCCTGCAACCAAACGAACTGTCGGAGACACAAATCTACAATGGACATAGTGTAAAATGGTCCAATTCAAGTAAGTTATTCATTTGGCATCATTCGAAGTGATAGAAATCAAGTTTTAATGAAAATTATCATACTCGGCCAAAACATGCTTTTCAGCCCCTGAAAAGCACATTTTGGCCATAAAAACTGAATATGTCCCCTGCAACCAAACGAACTGTCAGAGACACAAATCTACAATGGACATAGTGTAAAATGGTCCAATTCAAGTAAGTTATTCATTTGGCATCATTCGAAGTGATAGAAATCAAGTTTTAATGAAAATTATCATACTCGGCCAAAACATGCTTTTCAGCCCCTGAAAAGCACATTTTGGCCATAAAAACTGAATATGTCCCCTGCAACCAAACGAACTGTCAGAGACACAAATCTACAATGGACATAGTGTAAAATGGTCCAATTCAAGTAAGTTATTCATTTGGCATCATTCGAATGGATTGAAATCAAGTTTTAATGAAAATTATCATACTCGGCCAAAACATGCTTTTCAGCCTCTGAAAAGCACATTTTGGCCATAAAAACTAAAAATGTCCCCTGCAACCAAACGAACTGTCGGAGACACAAATCTACAATGGACATAGTGTAAAATGGTCCAATTCAAGTAAGTTATTCATTTGGCATCATTCGAAGTGATAGAAATCAAGTTTTAATGAAAATTACCATACTCGGCCAAAACATGCTTTTCAGCCTCTGAAAAACACATTTTGGCCATAAAAACTGAAAATGTCCCCTGCAACCAAACGAACTGTCGGAGACACAAATATACAATGGACATAGTGTAAAATGGTCCAATTCAAGTAAGTTATACATTTGGCATCAATCGAAGTGATAGAAATCAAGTTTTAATGAAAATTATCAAACTCGGCCAAAACATGCTTTTCAGCCCCTGAAAAGCACATTTTGGCCATAAAAACTGAATTTGTCCCCTGCAACCAAACGAACTGTCAGAGACACAAATCTACAATGGACATAGTGTAAAATGGTCCAATTCAAGTAAGTTATTCATTTGGCATCATTCGAAGTGATAGAAATCAAGTTTTAATGAAAATTATCATACTCGGCCAAAACATGCTTTTAAGCCTCTGAAAAGCACATTTTGGCCATAAAAACTGAATATGTCCCCTGCAACCAAACGAACTGTCAGAGACACAAATCTACAATGGACATAGTGTAAAATGGTCCAATTCAAGCAAATTATTCATTTGGCATCATTCAAAGTGATAGAAATCAAGTTTTAATGAAAATTATCATACTCTGCCAAAACATGCTTTTCAGCCTCTGAAAAGCACATTTTGGCCATAAAAACTGAAAATGTCCCCTGCAACCAAACAAACTGTCGGAGACACAAATCTACAATGGACATAGTGTAAAATGGTCCAATTCAAGTAAGTTATTCATTTGGCATCATTCGAAGTGATAGAAATTAAGTTTTAATGAAAATTATCATACTCTGCCAAAACATGCTTTTCAGCCTCTGAAAAGCACATTTTGGCCATAAAAACTGAAAATGTCCCCTGCAACCAAACGAACTGTCGGAGACACAAATCTACAATGGACATAGTGTAAAATGGTCAAATTCAAGTAAGTTATTCATTTGGCATCATTCGAAGTGATAGAAATCAAGTTTTAATGAAAATTATCATACTCGGCCAAAACATGCTTTTCAGCCTCTGAAAAGCATATTTTGGCCATAAAAACTGAATATGTCCCCTGCAACCAAACGAACTGTCAGAGACACAAATCTACAATGGACATAGTGTAAAATGGTCCAATTCAAGTAAGTTATTCATTTGGCATCATTCGAAGTGATAGAAATCAAGTTTTAATGAAAATTATCATACTCGGCCAAAACATGCTTTTCAGCCCCTGAAAAGCACATTTTGGCCATAAAAACTGAATATGTCCCCTGCAACCAAACGAACTGTCAGAGACACAAATCTACAATGGACATAGTGTAAAATGGTCCAATTCAAGTAAGTTATTCATTTGGCATCATTCGAAGTGATAGAAATCAAGTTTTAATGAAAATTATCATACTCGGCCAAAACATGCTTTTCAGCCCCTGAAAAGCACATTTTGGCCATAAAAACTGAATATGTCCCCTGCAACCAAACGAACTGTCAGAGACACAAATCTACAATGGACATAGTGTAAAATGGTCCAATTCAAGTAAGTTATTCATTTGGCATCATTCGAAGTGATAGAAATCAAGTTTTAATGAAAATTATCATACTCGGCCAAAACATGCTTTTCAGCCTCTGAAAAGCACATTTTGGCCATAAAAACTGAAAATGTCCCCTGCAACCAAACGAACTGTCGGAGACACAAATCTACAATGGACATAGTGTAAAATGGTCCAATTCAAGTAAGTTATTCATTTGGCATCATTTGAATGGATAGAAATCAAGTTTTAATGAAAATTATCATATTCTGCCAAAACGTGCTTTTCAGCCCCTGAAAAGCACATTTTGGCCATAAAAACTGAATATGTCCCCTGCAACGAAATGAACTGTCAGAGACACAAATCTACAATGGACATAGTGTAAAATGGTCCAATTCAAGTAAGTTATTCATTTGGCATCATTCGAAGTGATAGAAATCAAGTTTTAATAAAAATTACCATACTCGGCCAAAACATGCTTTTCAGCCTCTGAAAAGCACATTTTGGCCATAAAAACTGAAAATGTCCCCTGCAACCAAACGAACTGTCGGAGACACAAATCTACAATGGACATAGTGTAAAATGGTCCAATTCAAGTAAGTTATTCATTTGGCATCATTCGAAGTGATAGAAATCAAGTTTTAATGAAAATTATCATACTCGGCCAAAACATGCTTTTCAGCCCCTGAAAAGCACATTTTGGCCATAAAAACTGAATATGTCCCCTGCAACCAAACGAACTGTCAGAGACACAAATCTACAATGGACATAGTGTAAAATGGTCCAATTCAAGTAAGTTATTCATTTGGCATCATTCGAAGTGATAGAAATCAAGTTTTAATGAAAATTATCATACTCGGCCAAAACATGCTTTTCAGCCCCTGAAAAGCACATTTTGGCCATAAAAACTGAATATGTCCCCTGCAACCAAACGAACTGTCAGAGACACAAATCTACAATGGACATAGTGTAAAATGGTCCAATTCAAGTAAGTTATTCATTTGGCATCATTCGAATGGATTGAAATCAAGTTTTAATGAAAATTATCATACTCGGCCAAAACATGCTTTTCAGCCTCTGAAAAGCACATTTTGGCCATAAAAACTAAAAATGTCCCCTGCAACCAAACGAACTGTCGGAGACACAAATCTACAATGGACATAGTGTAAAATGGTCCAATTCAAGTAAGTTATTCATTTGGCATCATTCGAAGTGATAGAAATCAAGTTTTAATGAAAATTACCATACTCGGCCAAAACATGCTTTTCAGCCTCTGAAAAACACATTTTGGCCATAAAAACTGAAAATGTCCCCTGCAACCAAACGAACTGTCGGAGACACAAATATACAATGGACATAGTGTAAAATGGTCCAATTCAAGTAAGTTATACATTTGGCATCAATCGAAGTGATAGAAATCAAGTTTTAATGAAAATTATCAAACTCGGCCAAAACATGCTTTTCAGCCCCTGAAAAGCACATTTTGGCCATAAAAACTGAATTTGTCCCCTGCAACCAAACGAACTGTCAGAGACACAAATCTACAATGGACATAGTGTAAAATGGTCCAATTCAAGTAAGTTATTCATTTGGCATCATTCGAAGTGATAGAAATCAAGTTTTAATGAAAATTATCATACTCGGCCAAAACATGCTTTTAAGCCTCTGAAAAGCACATTTTGGCCATAAAAACTGAATATGTCCCCTGCAACCAAACGAACTGTCAGAGACACAAATCTACAATGGACATAGTGTAAAATGGTCCAATTCAAGCAAATTATTCATTTGGCATCATTCAAAGTGATAGAAATCAAGTTTTAATGAAAATTATCATACTCTGCCAAAACGTGCTTTTCAGCCCCTGAAAAGCACATTTTGGCCATAAAAACTGAAAATGTCCCCTGCAACCAAACGAACTGTCGGAGACACAAATCTACAATGGACATAGTGTAAAATGGTCCAATTCAAGTAAGTTATTCATTTGGCATCATTCGAATGGATAGAAATCAAGTTTTAATGAAAATTATCATACTCTGCCAAAACGTGCTTTTCAGCCCCTGAAAAGCACATTTTGGCCATAAAAACTGAATATGTCCCCTGCAAACAAACGAACAGTCAGAGACACAAATCTACAATGGACATAGTGTAAAATGGTCCAATTCAAGAAAATTATTCATTTGGCATCATTCGAAGTGATAGAAATCAAGTTTTAATGAAAATTATCATACTCCGCCAAAACATGCTTTTCAGCCTCTGAAAAGCACATTTTGGCCATAAAAACTGAATATGTCCCCTGCAACCAAACGAACTGTCAGAGACACAAATCTACAATGGACATAGTGTAAAATGGTCCAATTCAAGTAAGTTATTCATTTGGCATCATTCGAAGTGATAGAAATTAAGTTTTAATGAAAATTATCATACTCTGCCAAAACATGCTTTTCAGCCTCTGAAAAGCACATTTTGGCCATAAAAACTGAAAATGTCCCCTGCAACCAAACTAACTGTCGGAGACACAAATCTACAATGGACATAGTGTAAAATGGTCCAATTCAAGTAAGTTATTCATTTGGCATCATTCGAAGTGATAGAAATCAAGTTTTAATGAAAATTACCATACTCGGCCAAAACATGCTTTTCAGCCCCTGAAAAGCACATTTTGGCCATAAAAACTGAATATGTCCCTGCAACCAAACGAACTGTCAGAGACACAAATCTACAATGGACATAGTGTAAAATGGTCCAATTCAAGTAAGTTATTCATTTGGCATCATTCGAAGTGATAGAAATTAAGTTTTAATGAAAATTATCATACTCTGCCAAAACATGCTTTTCAGCCTCTGAAAAGCACATTTTGGCCATAAAAACTGAAAATGTCCCCTGCAAACAAACAAACTGTCGGAGACACAAATCTACAATGGACATAGTGTAAAATGGTCCAATTCAAGTAAGTTATTCATTTGGCATCAATCGAAGTGATAGAAATCAAGTTTTAATGAAAATTATCAAACTCGGCCAAAACATGCTTTTCAGCCCCTGAAAAGCACATTTTGGCCATAAAAACTGAATATGTCCCCTGCAACCAAACGAACTGTCAGAGACACAAATCTACAATGGACATAGTGTAAAATGGTCCAATTCAAGTAAGTTATTCATTTGGCATCATTCGAAGTGATAGAAATTAAGTTTTAATGAAAATTATCATACTCTGCCAAAACATGCTTTTCAGCCTCTGAAAAGCACATTTTGGCCATAAAAACTGAAAATGTCCCCTGCAACCAAACGAACTGTCGGAGACACAAATCTACAATGGACATAGTGTAAAATGGTCAAATTCAAGTAAGTTATTCATTTGGCATCATTCGAAGTGATAGAAATCAAGTTTTAATGAAAATTATCATACTCGGCCAAAACATGCTTTTCAGCCTCTGAAAAGCATATTTTGGCCATAAAAACTGAATATGTCCCCTGCAACCAAACGAACTGTCAGAGACACAAATCTACAATGGACATAGTGTAAAATGGTCCAATTCAAGTAAGTTATTCATTTGGCATCATTCGAAGTGATAGAAATCAAGTTTTAATGAAAATTATCATACTCGGCCAAAACATGCTTTTCAGCCCCTGAAAAGCACATTTTGGCCATAAAAACTGAATATGTCCCCTGCAACCAAACGAACTGTCAGAGACACAAATCTACAATGGACATAGTGTAAAATGGTCCAATTCAAGTAAGTTATTCATTTGGCATCATTCGAAGTGATAGAAATCAAGTTTTAATGAAAATTATCATACTCGGCCAAAACATGCTTTTCAGCCCCTGAAAAGCACATTTTGGCCATAAAAACTGAATATGTCCCCTGCAACCAAACGAACTGTCAGAGACACAAATCTACAATGGACATAGTGTAAAATGGTCCAATTCAAGTAAGTTATTCATTTGGCATCATTCGAAGTGATAGAAATTAAGTTTTAATGTAAATTATCATACTCGGCCAAAACATGCTTTTCAGTCCCTGAAAAGCACATTTTGGCCATAAAAACTGAATATGTCCCCTGCAACCAAACGAACTGTCAGAGACACAAATCTACAATGGACATAGTGTAAAATGGTCCAATTCAAGTAAATTATTCATTTGGCATCATTCGAAGTGATAGAAATCAAGTTTTAATGAAAATTATCATACTCGGCCAAAACATGCTTTTCAGCCTCTGAAAAGCACATTTTGGCCATAAAAACTGAAAATGTCCCCTGCAACCAAACGAACTGTCGGAGACACAAATCTACAATGGACATAGTGTAAAATGGTCCAATTCAAGTAAGTTATTCATTTGGCATCATTTGAATGGATAGAAATCAAGTTTTAATGAAAATTATCATATTCTGCCAAAACGTGCTTTTCAGCCCCTGAAAAGCACATTTTGGCCATAAAAACTGAATATGTCCCCTGCAACGAAATGAACTGTCAGAGACACAAATCTACAATGGACATAGTGTAAAATGGTCCAATTCAAGTAAGTTATTCATTTGGCATCATTCGAAGTGATAGAAATCAAGTTTTAATGAAAATTACCATACTCGGCCAAAACATGCTTTTCAGCCTCTGAAAAGCACATTTTGGCCATAAAAACTGAAAATGTCCCCTGCAACCAAACGAACTGTCGGAGACACAAATCTACAATGGACATAGTGTAAAATGGTCCAATTCAAGTAAGTTATTCATTTGGCATCATTCGAAGTGATAGAAATCAAGTTTTAATGAAAATTATCATACTCGGCCAAAACATGCTTTTCAGCCCCTGAAAAGCACATTTTGGCCATAAAAACTGAATATGTCCCCTGCAACCAAACGAACTGTCAGAGACACAAATCTACAATGGACATAGTGTAAAATGGTCCAATTCAAGTAAGTTATTCATTTGGCATCATTCGAAGTGATAGAAATCAAGTTTTAATGAAAATTATCATACTCGGCCAAAACATGCTTTTCAGCCCCTGAAAAGCACATTTTGGCCATAAAAACTGAATATGTCCCCTGCAACCAAACGAACTGTCAGAGACACAAATCTACAATGGACATAGTGTAAAATGGTCCAATTCAAGTAAGTTATTCATTTGGCATCATTCGAATGGATTGAAATCAAGTTTTAATGAAAATTATCATACTCGGCCAAAACATGCTTTTCAGCCTCTGAAAAGCACATTTTGGCCATAAAAACTGAAAATGTCCCCTGCAACCAAACGAACTGTCGGAGACACAAATCTACAATGGACATAGTGTAAAATGGTCCAATTCAAGTAAGTTATTCATTTGGCATCATTCGAAGTGATAGAAATCAAGTTTTAATGAAAATTACCATACTCGGCCAAAACATGCTTTTCAGCCTCTGAAAAACACATTTTGGCCATAAAAACTGAAAATGTCCCCTGCAACCAAACGAACTGTCGGAGACACAAATCTACAATGGACATAGTGTAAAATGGTCCAATTCAAGTAAGTTATACATTTGGCATCAATCGAAGTGATAGAAATCAAGTTTTAATGAAAATTATCAAACTCGGCCAAAACATGCTTTTCAGCCCCTGAAAAGCACATTTTGGCCATAAAAACTGAATTTGTCCCCTGCAACCAAACGAACTGTCAGAGACACAAATCTACAATGGACATAGTGTAAAATGGTCCAATTCAAGTAAGTTATTCATTTGGCATCATTCGAAGTGATAGAAATCAAGTTTTAATGAAAATTATCATACTCGGCCAAAACATGCTTTTCAGCCTCTGAAAAGCATATTTTGGCCATAAAAACTGAATATGTCCCCTGCAACCAAACGAACTGTCAGAGACACAAATCTACAATGGACATAGTGTAAAATGGTCCAATTCAAGTAAATTATTCATTTGGCATCATTCGAAGTGATAGAAATCAAGTTTTAATGAAAATTACCATACTCGGCCAAAACATGCTTTTCAGCCTCTGAAAAACACATTTTGGCCATAAAAACTGAAAATGTCCCCTGCAACCAAACGAACTGTCGGAGACACAAATCTACAATGGACATAGTGTAAAATGGTCCAATTCAAGTAAGTTATACATTTGGCATCAATCGAAGTGATAGAAATCAAGTTTTAATGAAAATTATCAAACTCGGCCAAAACATGCTTTTCAGCCCCTGAAAAGCACATTTTGGCCATAAAAACTGAATTCGTCCCCTGCAACCAAACGAACTGTCAGAGACACAAATCTACAATGGACATAGTGTAAAATGGTCCAATTCAAGTAAGTTATTCATTTGGCATCATTCGAAGTGATAGAAATCAAGTTTTAATGAAAATTATCATACTCGGCCAAAACATGCTTTTCAGCCTCTGAAAAGCACATTTTGGCCATAAAAACTGAATATGTCCCCTGCAACCAAACGAACTGTCAGAGACACAAATCTACAATGGACATAGTGTAAAATGGTCCAATTCAAGCAAATTATTCATTTGGCATCATTCGAAGTGATAGAAATTAAGTTTTAATGAAAATTATCATACTCTGCCAAAACATGCTTTTCAGCCTCTGAAAAGCACATTTTGGCCATAAAAACTGAAAATGTCCCCTGCAACCAAACAAACTGTCGGAGACACAAATCTACAATGGACATAGTGTAAAATGGTCCAATTCAAGTAAGTTATTCATTTGGCATCATTCGAAGTGATAGAAATTAAGTTTTAATGAAAATTATCATACTCTGCCAAAACATGCTTTTCAGCCTCTGAAAAGCACATTTTGGCCATAAAAACTGAAAATGTCCCCTGCAACCAAACGAACTGTCGGAGACACAAATCTACAATGGACATAGTGTAAAATGGTCAAATTCAAGTAAGTTATTCATTTGGCATCATTCGAAGTGATAGAAATCAAGTTTTAATGAAAATTATCATACTCGGCCAAAACATGCTTTTCAGCCTCTGAAAAGCATATTTTGGCCATAAAAACTGAATATGTCCCCTGCAACCAAACGAACTGTCAGAGACACAAATCTACAATGGACATAGTGTAAAATGGTCCAATTCAAGTAAGTTATTCATTTGGCATCATTCGAAGTGATAGAAATCAAGTTTTAATGAAAATTATCATACTCGGCCAAAACATGCTTTTCAGCCCCTGAAAAGCACATTTTGGCCATAAAAACTGAATATGTCCCCTGCAACCAAACGAACTGTCAGAGACACAAATCTACAATGGACATAGTGTAAAATGGTCCAATTCAAGTAAGTTATTCATTTGGCATCATTCGAAGTGATAGAAATCAAGTTTTAATGAAAATTATCATACTCGGCCAAAACATGCTTTTCAGCCCCTGAAAAGCACATTTTGGCCATAAAAACTGAATATGTCCCCTGCAACCAAACGAACTGTCAGAGACACAAATCTACAATGGACATAGTGTAAAATGGTCCAATTCAAGTAAGTTATTCATTTGGCATCATTCGAAGTGATAGAAATTAAGTTTTAATGTAAATTATCATACTCGGCCAAAACATGCTTTTCAGTCCCTGAAAAGCACATTTTGGCCATAAAAACTGAATATGTCCCCTGCAACCAAACGAACTGTCAGAGACACAAATCTACAATGGACATAGTGTAAAATGGTCCAATTCAAGTAAATTATTCATTTGGCATCATTCGAAGTGATAGAAATCAAGTTTTAATGAAAATTATCATACTCGGCCAAAACATGCTTTTCAGCCTCTGAAAAGCACATTTTGGCCATAAAAACTGAAAATGTCCCCTGCAACCAAACGAACTGTCGGAGACACAAATCTACAATGGACATAGTGTAAAATGGTCCAATTCAAGTAAGTTATTCATTTGGCATCATTTGAATGGATAGAAATCAAGTTTTAATGAAAATTATCATATTCTGCCAAAACGTGCTTTTCAGCCCCTGAAAAGCACATTTTGGCCATAAAAACTGAATATGTCCCCTGCAACGAAATGAACTGTCAGAGACACAAATCTACAATGGACATAGTGTAAAATGGTCCAATTCAAGTAAGTTATTCATTTGGCATCATTCGAAGTGATAGAAATCAAGTTTTAATGAAAATTACCATACTCGGCCAAAACATGCTTTTCAGCCTCTGAAAAGCACATTTTGGCCATAAAAACTGAAAATGTCCCCTGCAACCAAACGAACTGTCGGAGACACAAATCTACAATGGACATAGTGTAAAATGGTCCAATTCAAGTAAGTTATTCATTTGGCATCATTCGAAGTGATAGAAATCAAGTTTTAATGAAAATTATCATACTCGGCCAAAACATGCTTTTCAGCCCCTGAAAAGCACATTTTGGCCATAAAAACTGAATATGTCCCCTGCAACCAAACGAACTGTCAGAGACACAAATCTACAATGGACATAGTGTAAAATGGTCCAATTCAAGTAAGTTATTCATTTGGCATCATTCGAAGTGATAGAAATCAAGTTTTAATGAAAATTATCATACTCGGCCAAAACATGCTTTTCAGCCCCTGAAAAGCACATTTTGGCCATAAAAACTGAATATGTCCCCTGCAACCAAACGAACTGTCAGAGACACAAATCTACAATGGACATAGTGTAAAATGGTCCAATTCAAGTAAGTTATTCATTTGGCATCATTCGAATGGATTGAAATCAAGTTTTAATGAAAATTATCATACTCGGCCAAAACATGCTTTTCAGCCTCTGAAAAGCACATTTTGGCCATAAAAACTGAAAATGTCCCCTGCAACCAAACGAACTGTCGGAGACACAAATCTACAATGGACATAGTGTAAAATGGTCCAATTCAAGTAAGTTATTCATTTGGCATCATTCGAAGTGATAGAAATCAAGTTTTAATGAAAATTACCATACTCGGCCAAAACATGCTTTTCAGCCTCTGAAAAACACATTTTGGCCATAAAAACTGAAAATGTCCCCTGCAACCAAACGAACTGTCGGAGACACAAATCTACAATGGACATAGTGTAAAATGGTCCAATTCAAGTAAGTTATACATTTGGCATCAATCGAAGTGATAGAAATCAAGTTTTAATGAAAATTATCAAACTCGGCCAAAACATGCTTTTCAGCCCCTGAAAAGCACATTTTGGCCATAAAAACTGAATTTGTCCCCTGCAACCAAACGAACTGTCAGAGACACAAATCTACAATGGACATAGTGTAAAATGGTCCAATTCAAGTAAGTTATTCATTTGGCATCATTCGAAGTGATAGAAATCAAGTTTTAATGAAAATTATCATACTCGGCCAAAACATGCTTTTCAGCCTCTGAAAAGCACATTTTGGCCATAAAAACTGAATATGTCCCCTGCAACCAAACGAACTGTCAGAGACACAAATCTACAATGGACATAGTGTAAAATGGTCCAATTCAAGCAAATTATTCATTTGGCATCATTCGAAGTGATAGAAATTAAGTTTTAATGAAAATTATCATACTCTGCCAAAACATGCTTTTCAGCCTCTGAAAAGCACATTTTGGCCATAAAAACTGAAAATGTCCCCTGCAACCAAACAAACTGTCGGAGACACAAATCTACAATGGACATAGTGTAAAATGGTCCAATTCAAGTAAGTTATTCATTTGGCATCATTCGAAGTGATAGAAATTAAGTTTTAATGAAAATTATCATACTCTGCCAAAACATGCTTTTCAGCCTCTGAAAAGCACATTTTGGCCATAAAAACTGAAAATGTCCCCTGCAACCAAACGAACTGTCGGAGACACAAATCTACAATGGACATAGTGTAAAATGGTCAAATTCAAGTAAGTTATTCATTTGGCATCATTCGAAGTGATAGAAATCAAGTTTTAATGAAAATTATCATACTCGGCCAAAACATGCTTTTCAGCCTCTGAAAAGCATATTTTGGCCATAAAAACTGAATATGTCCCCTGCAACCAAACGAACTGTCAGAGACACAAATCTACAATGGACATAGTGTAAAATGGTCCAATTCAAGTAAGTTATTCATTTGGCATCATTCGAAGTGATAGAAATCAAGTTTTAATGAAAATTATCATACTCGGCCAAAACATGCTTTTCAGCCCCTGAAAAGCACATTTTGGCCATAAAAACTGAATATGTCCCCTGCAACCAAACGAACTGTCAGAGACACAAATCTACAATGGACATAGTGTAAAATGGTCCAATTCAAGTAAGTTATTCATTTGGCATCATTCGAAGTGATAGAAATCAAGTTTTAATGAAAATTATCATACTCGGCCAAAACATGCTTTTCAGCCCCTGAAAAGCACATTTTGGCCATAAAAACTGAATATGTCCCCTGCAACCAAACGAACTGTCAGAGACACAAATCTACAATGGACATAGTGTAAAATGGTCCAATTCAAGTAAGTTATTCATTTGGCATCATTCGAAGTGATAGAAATCAAGTTTTAATGAAAATTATCATACTCGGCCAAAACATGCTTTTCAGCCTCTGAAAAGCACATTTTGGCCATAAAAACTGAAAATGTCCCCTGCAACCAAACGAACTGTCGGAGACACAAATCTACAATGGACATAGTGTAAAATGGTCCAATTCAAGTAAGTTATTCATTTGGCATCATTTGAATGGATAGAAATCAAGTTTTAATGAAAATTATCATATTCTGCCAAAACGTGCTTTTCAGCCCCTGAAAAGCACATTTTGGCCATAAAAACTGAATATGTCCCCTGCAACGAAATGAACTGTCAGAGACACAAATCTACAATGGACATAGTGTAAAATGGTCCAATTCAAGTAAGTTATTCATTTGGCATCATTCGAAGTGATAGAAATCAAGTTTTAATAAAAATTACCATACTCGGCCAAAACATGCTTTTCAGCCTCTGAAAAGCACATTTTGGCCATAAAAACTGAAAATGTCCCCTGCAACCAAACGAACTGTCGGAGACACAAATCTACAATGGACATAGTGTAAAATGGTCCAATTCAAGTAAGTTATTCATTTGGCATCATTCGAAGTGATAGAAATCAAGTTTTAATGAAAATTATCATACTCGGCCAAAACATGCTTTTCAGCCCCTGAAAAGCACATTTTGGCCATAAAAACTGAATATGTCCCCTGCAACCAAACGAACTGTCAGAGACACAAATCTACAATGGACATAGTGTAAAATGGTCCAATTCAAGTAAGTTATTCATTTGGCATCATTCGAAGTGATAGAAATCAAGTTTTAATGAAAATTATCATACTCGGCCAAAACATGCTTTTCAGCCCCTGAAAAGCACATTTTGGCCATAAAAACTGAATATGTCCCCTGCAACCAAACGAACTGTCAGAGACACAAATCTACAATGGACATAGTGTAAAATGGTCCAATTCAAGTAAGTTATTCATTTGGCATCATTCGAATGGATTGAAATCAAGTTTTAATGAAAATTATCATACTCGGCCAAAACATGCTTTTCAGCCTCTGAAAAGCACATTTTGGCCATAAAAACTAAAAATGTCCCCTGCAACCAAACGAACTGTCGGAGACACAAATCTACAATGGACATAGTGTAAAATGGTCCAATTCAAGTAAGTTATTCATTTGGCATCATTCGAAGTGATAGAAATCAAGTTTTAATGAAAATTACCATACTCGGCCAAAACATGCTTTTCAGCCTCTGAAAAACACATTTTGGCCATAAAAACTGAAAATGTCCCCTGCAACCAAACGAACTGTCGGAGACACAAATATACAATGGACATAGTGTAAAATGGTCCAATTCAAGTAAGTTATACATTTGGCATCAATCGAAGTGATAGAAATCAAGTTTTAATGAAAATTATCAAACTCGGCCAAAACATGCTTTTCAGCCCCTGAAAAGCACATTTTGGCCATAAAAACTGAATTTGTCCCCTGCAACCAAACGAACTGTCAGAGACACAAATCTACAATGGACATAGTGTAAAATGGTCCAATTCAAGTAAGTTATTCATTTGGCATCATTCGAAGTGATAGAAATCAAGTTTTAATGAAAATTATCATACTCGGCCAAAACATGCTTTTAAGCCTCTGAAAAGCACATTTTGGCCATAAAAACTGAATATGTCCCCTGCAACCAAACGAACTGTCAGAGACACAAATCTACAATGGACATAGTGTAAAATGGTCCAATTCAAGCAAATTATTCATTTGGCATCATTCAAAGTGATAGAAATCAAGTTTTAATGAAAATTATCATACTCTGCCAAAACGTGCTTTTCAGCCCCTGAAAAGCACATTTTGGCCATAAAAACTGAAAATGTCCCCTGCAACCAAACGAACTGTCGGAGACACAAATCTACAATGGACATAGTGTAAAATGGTCCAATTCAAGTAAGTTATTCATTTGGCATCATTCGAATGGATAGAAATCAAGTTTTAATGAAAATTATCATACTCTGCCAAAACGTGCTTTTCAGCCCCTGAAAAGCACATTTTGGCCATAAAAACTGAATATGTCCCCTGCAAACAAACGAACAGTCAGAGACACAAATCTACAATGGACATAGTGTAAAATGGTCCAATTCAAGAAAATTATTCATTTGGCATCATTCGAAGTGATAGAAATCAAGTTTTAATGAAAATTATCATACTCCGCCAAAACATGCTTTTCAGCCTCTGAAAAGCACATTTTGGCCATAAAAACTGAATATGTCCCCTGCAACCAAACGAACTGTCAGAGACACAAATCTACAATGGACATAGTGTAAAATGGTCCAATTCAAGTAAGTTATTCATTTGGCATCATTCGAAGTGATAGAAATTAAGTTTTAATGAAAATTATCATACTCTGCCAAAACATGCTTTTCAGCCTCTGAAAAGCACATTTTGGCCATAAAAACTGAAAATGTCCCCTGCAACCAAACTAACTGTCGGAGACACAAATCTACAATGGACATAGTGTAAAATGGTCCAATTCAAGTAAGTTATTCATTTGGCATCATTCGAAGTGATAGAAATTAAGTTTTAATGAAAATCATCATACCTGGCCAAAACATGCTTTTCAGCCCCTGAAAAGCACATTTTGGCCATAAAAACTGAAAATGTCCCCTGCAACCAAACGAACTGTCGGAGACACAAATCTACAATTGACATAGTGTAAAATGGTCCAATTCAAGTAAGTTATTCATTTGGCATCGTTCGAAGTGATAGAAATCAAGTTTTAATGAAAATTATCATACTCGGCCAAAACATGCTTTTCAGCCCCTGAAAAGCACATTTTGGCCATAAAAACTGAATATGTCCCCTGCAACCAAACGAACTGTCAGAGACACAAATCTACAATGGACATAGTGTAAAATGGTCCAATTCAAGTAAGTTATTCATTTGGCATCATTCGAATGGATAGAAATCAAGTTTTAATGAAAATTATCATATTCTGCCAAAACGTGCTTTTCAGCCCCTGAAAAGCACATTTTGGCCATAAAAATTGAATATGTCCCCTGCAACCAAACGAACTGTCAGAGACACAAATCTACAATGGACATAGTGTAAAATGGTCCAATTCAAGTAAGTTATTCATTTGGCATCATTCGAAGTGATAGAAATTAAGTTTTAATGAAAATCATCATACCTGGCCAAAACATGCTTTTCAGCCCCTGAAAAGCACATTTTGGCCATAAAAACTGAAAATGTCCCCTGCAACCAAACGAACTGTCGGAGACACAAATCTACAATGGACATAGTGTAAAATGGTCCAATTCAAGTAAGTTATTCATTTGGCATCATTCGAATGGATAGAAATCAAGTTTTAATGAAAATTATCATACTCTGCCAAAACGTGCTTTTCAGCCCCTGAAAAGCACATTTTGGCCATAAAAACTGAATATGTCCCCTGCAAACAAACGAACAGTCAGAGACACAAATCTACAATGGACATAGTGTAAAATGGTCCAATTCAAGAAAATTATTCATTTGGCATCATTCGAAGTGATAGAAATCAAGTTTTAATGAAAATTATCATACTCCGCCAAAACATGCTTTTCAGCCTCTGAAAAGCACATTTTGGCCATAAAAACTGAATATGTCCCCTGCAACCAAACGAACTGTCAGAGACACAAATCTACAATGGACATAGTGTAAAATGGTCCAATTCAAGTAAGTTATTCATTTGGCATCATTCGAAGTGATAGAAATTAAGTTTTAATGAAAATTATCATACTCTGCCAAAACATGCTTTTCAGCCTCTGAAAAGCACATTTTGGCCATAAAAACTGAAAATGTCCCCTGCAACCAAACGAAATGTCGGAGACACAAATCTACAATGGACATAGTGTAAAATGGTCCAATTCAAGTAAGTTATTCATTTGGCATCATTCGAAGTGATAGAAATTAAGTTTTAATGAAAATCATCATACCTGGCCAAAACATGCTTTTCAGCCCCTGAAAAGCACATTTTGGCCATAAAAACTGAAAATGTCCCCTGCAACCAAACGAACTGTCGGAGACACAAATCTACAATTGACATAGTGTAAAATGGTCCAATTCAAGTAAGTTATTCATTTGGCATCGTTCGAAGTGATAGAAATCAAGTTTTAATGAAAATTATCATACTCGGCCAAAACATGCTTTTCAGCCCCTGAAAAGCACATTTTGGCCATAAAAACTGAATATGTCCCCTGCAACCAAACGAACTGTCAGAGACACAAATCTACAATGGACATAGTGTAAAATGGTCCAATTCAAGTAAGTTATTCATTTGGCATCATTCGAATGGATAGAAATCAAGTTTTAATGAAAATTATCATATTCTGCCAAAACGTGCTTTTCAGCCCCTGAAAAGCACATTTTGGCCATAAAAACTGAATATGTCCCCTGCAACGAAATGAACTGTCAGAGACACAAATCTACAATGGACATAGTGTAAAATGGTCCAATTCAAGTAAGTTATTCATTTGGCATCATTCGAAGTGATAGAAATTAAGTTTTAATGTAAATTATCATACTCGGCCAAAACATGCTTTTCAGCCCCTGAAAAGCACATTTTGGCCATAAAAACTGAAAATGTCCCCTGCAACCAAACGAACTGTCGGAGACACAAATCTACAATGGACATAGTGTAAAATGGTCCAATTCAAGTAAGTTATTCATTTGGCATCATTCGAAGTGATAGAAATCAAGTTTTAATGAAAATTATCATACTCGGCCAAAACATGCTTTTCAGCCCCTGAAAAGCACATTTTGGCCATAAAAACTGAATATGTCCCCTGCAACCAAACGAACTGTCAGAGACACAAATCTACAATGGACATAGTGTAAAATGGTCCAATTCAAGTAAGTTATTCATTTGGCATCATTCGAAGTGATAGAAATCAAGTTTTAATGAAAATTATCATACTCGGCCAAAACATGCTTTTCAGCCCCTGAAAAGCACATTTTGGCCATAAAAACTGAATATGTCCCCTGCAACCAAACGAACTGTCAGAGACACAAATCTACAATGGACATAGTGTAAAATGGTCCAATTCAAGTAAGTTATTCATTTGGCATCATTCGAATGGATTGAAATCAAGTTTTAATGAAAATTATCATACTCGGCCAAAACATGCTTTTCAGCCTCTGAAAAGCACATTTTGGCCATAAAAACTAAAAATGTCCCCTGCAACCAAACGAACTGTCGGAGACACAAATCTACAATGGACATAGTGTAAAATGGTCCAATTCAAGTAAGTTATTCATTTGGCATCATTCGAAGTGATAGAAATCAAGTTTTAATGAAAATTACCATACTCGGCCAAAACATGCTTTTCAGCCTCTGAAAAACACATTTTGGCCATAAAAACTGAAAATGTCCCCTGCAACCAAACGAACTGTCGGAGACACAAATCTACAATGGACATAGTGTAAAATGGTCCAATTCAAGTAAGTTATACATTTGGCATCAATCGAAGTGATAGAAATCAAGTTTTAATGAAAATTATCAAACTCGGCCAAAACATGCTTTTCAGCCCCTGAAAAGCACATTTTGGCCATAAAAACTGAATTTGTCCCCTGCAACCAAACGAACTGTCAGAGACACAAATCTACAATGGACATAGTGTAAAATGGTCCAATTCAAGTAAGTTATTCATTTGGCATCATTCGAAGTGATAGAAATCAAGTTTTAATGAAAATTATCATACTCGGCCAAAACATGCTTTTCAGCCTCTGAAAAGCACATTTTGGCCATAAAAACTGAATATGTCCCCTGCAACCAAACGAACTGTCAGAGACACAAATCTACAATGGACATAGTGTAAAATGGTCCAATTCAAGCAAATTATTCATTTGGCATCATTCGAAGTGATAGAAATCAAGTTTTAATGAAAATTATCATACTCTGCCAAAACGTGCTTTTCAGCCCCTGAAAAGCACATTTTGGCCATAAAAACTGAAAATGTCCCCTGCAACCAAACGAACTGTCGGAGACACAAATCTACAATGGACATAGTGTAAAATGGTCCAATTCAAGTAAGTTATTCATTTGGCATCATTCGAATGGATAGAAATCAAGTTTTAATGAAAATTATCATACTCTGCCAAAACGTGCTTTTCAGCCCCTGAAAAGCACATTTTGGCCATAAAAACTGAATATGTCCCCTGCAAACAAACGAACAGTCAGAGACACAAATCTACAATGGACATAGTGTAAAATGGTCCAATTCAAGAAAATTATTCATTTGGCATCATTCGAAGTGATAGAAATCAAGTTTTAATGAAAATTATCATACTCCGCCAAAACATGCTTTTCAGCCTCTGAAAAGCACATTTTGGCCATAAAAACTGAATATGTCCCCTGCAACCAAACGAACTGTCAGAGACACAAATCTACAATGGACATAGTGTAAAATGGTCCAATTCAAGTAAGTTATTCATTTGGCATCATTCGAAGTGATAGAAATTAAGTTTTAATGAAAATTATCATACTCTGCCAAAACATGCTTTTCAGCCTCTGAAAAGCACATTTTGGCCATAAAAACTGAAAATGTCCCCTGCAACCAAACTAACTGTCGGAGACACAAATCTACAATGGACATAGTGTAAAATGGTCCAATTCAAGTAAGTTATTCATTTGGCATCATTCGAAGTGATAGAAATTAAGTTTTAATGAAAATCATCATACCTGGCCAAAACATGCTTTTCAGCCCCTGAAAAGCACATTTTGGCCATAAAAACTGAAAATGTCCCCTGCAACCAAACGAACTGTCGGAGACACAAATCTACAATTGACATAGTGTAAAATGGTCCAATTCAAGTAAGTTATTCATTTGGCATCGTTCGAAGTGATAGAAATCAAGTTTTAATGAAAATTATCATACTCGGCCAAAACATGCTTTTCAGCCCCTGAAAAGCACATTTTGGCCATAAAAACTGAATATGTCCCCTGCAACCAAACGAACTGTCAGAGACACAAATCTTCAATGGACATAGTGTAAAATGGTCCAATTCAAGTAAGTTATTCATTTGGCATCATTCGAATGGATAGAAATCAAGTTTTAATGAAAATTATCATATTCTGCCAAAACGTGCTTTTCAGCCCCTGAAATGCACATTTTGGCCATAAAAACTGAATATGTCCCCTGCAACCAAACGAACTGTCAGAGACACAAATCTACAATGGACATAGTGTAAAATGGTCCAATTCAAGTAAGTTATTCATTTGGCATCATTCGAAGTGATAGAAATTAAGTTTTAATGAAAATCATCATACCTGGCCAAAACATGCTTTTCAGCCCCTGAAAAGCACATTTTGGCCATAAAAACTGAAAATGTCCCCTGCAACCAAACGAACTGTCGGAGACACAAATCTACAATGGACATAGTGTAAAATGGTCCAATTCAAGTAAGTTATTCATTTGGCATCATTCGAATGGATAGAAATCAAGTTTTAATGAAAATTATCATACTCTGCCAAAACGTGCTTTTCAGCCCCTGAAAAGCACATTTTGGCCATAAAAACTGAATATGTCCCCTGCAAACAAACGAACAGTCAGAGACACAAATCTACAATGGACATAGTGTAAAAAGGTCCAATTCAAGAAAATTATTCATTTGGCATCATTCGAAGTGATAGAAATCAAGTTTTAATGAAAATTATCATACTCCGCCAAAACATGCTTTTCAGCCTCTGAAAAGCACATTTTGGCCATAAAAACTGAATATGTCCCCTGCAACCAAACGAACTGTCAGAGACACAAATCTACAATGGACATAGTGTAAAATGGTCCAATTCAAGTAAGTTATTCATTTGGCATCATTCGAAGTGATAGAAATTAAGTTTTAATGAAAATTATCATACTCTGCCAAAACATGCTTTTCAGCCTCTGAAAAGCACATTTTGGCCATAAAAACTGAAAATGTCCCCTGCAACCAAACGAACTGTCGGAGACACAAATCTACAATGGACATAGTGTAAAATGGTCCAATTCAAGTAAGTTATTCATTTGGCATCATTCGAAGTGATAGAAATTAAGTTTTAATGAAAATCATCATACCTGGCCAAAACATGCTTTTCAGCCCCTGAAAAGCACATTTTGGCCATAAAAACTGAAAATGTCCCCTGCAACCAAACGAACTGTCGGAGACACAAATCTACAATTGACATAGTGTAAAATGGTCCAATTCAAGTAAGTTATTCATTTGGCATCGTTCGAAGTGATAGAAATCAAGTTTTAATGAAAATTATCATACTCGGCCAAAACATGCTTTTCAGCCCCTGAAAAGCACATTTTGGCCATAAAAACTGAATATGTCCCCTGCAACCAAACGAACTGTCAGAGACACAAATCTACAATGGACATAGTGTAAAATGGTCCAATTCAAGTAAGTTATTCATTTGGCATCATTCGAATGGATAGAAATCAAGTTTTAATGAAAATTATCATATTCTGCCAAAACGTGCTTTTCAGCCCCTGAAAAGCACATTTTGGCCATAAAAACTGAATATGTCCCCTGCAACGAAATGAACTGTCAGAGACACAAATCTACAATGGACATAGTGTAAAATGGTCCAATTCAAGTAAGTTATTCATTTGGCATCATTCGAAGTGATAGAAATTAAGTTTTAATGTAAATTATCATACTCGGCCAAAACATGCTTTTCAGCCTCTGAAAAGAACATTTTGGCCATAAAAACTGAAAATGTCCCCTGCAACCAAACGAACTGTCGGACACACAAATCTACAATGGACATAGTGTAAAATGGTCCAATTCAAGTAAGTTATTCATTTGGCATCATTCGAAGTGATAGAAATCAAGTTTTAATGAAAATTATCATACTCGGCCAAAACATGCTTTTCAGCCTCTGAAAAGCACATTTTGGCCATAAAAACTGAATATGTCCCCTGCAACCAAACGAACTGTCAGAGACACAAATCTACAATGGACATAGTGTAAAATGGTCCAATTCAAGTAAGTTATTCATTTGGCATCATTCGAAGTGATAGAAATTAAGTTTTAATGAAAATCATCATACCTGGCCAAAACATGCTTTTCAGCCCCTGAAAAGCACATTTTGGCCATAAAAACTGAAAATGTCCCCTGCAACCAAACGAACTGTCGGAGACACAAATCTACAATTGACATAGTGTAAAATGGTCCAATTCAAGTAAGTTATTCATTTGGCATCGTTCGAAGTGATAGAAATCAAGTTTTAATGAAAATTATCATACTCGGCCAAAACATGCTTTTCATCCCCTGAAAAGCACATTTTGGCCATAAAAACTGAATATGTCCCCTGCAACCAAACGAACTGTCAGAGACACAAATCTACAATGGACATAGTGTAAAATGGTCCAATTCAAGTAAATTATTTATTTGGCATCATTCGAAGTGATAGAAATTAAGTTTTAATGAAAATTATCATACTCGGCCAAAACATGCTTTTCAGCCTCTGAAAAGCACATTTTGGCCATAAAAACTGAAAATGTCCCCTGCAACCAAACGAACTGTCGGAGACACAAATCTACAATGGACATAGTGTAAAATGGTCCAATTCAAGTAAGTTATTCATTTGGCATCATTCGAAGTGATAGAAATCAAGTTTTAATGAAAATTATCATACTCGGCCAAAACATGCTTTTCAGCCCCTGAAAAGCACATTTTGGCCATAAAAACTGAATATGTCCCCTGCAACCAAACGAACTGTCAGAGACACAAATCTACAATGGACATAGTGTAAAATGGTCCAATTCAAGTAAGTTATTCATTTGGCATCATTCGAAGTGATAGAAATCAAGTTTTAATGAAAATTATCATACTCGGCCAAAACATGCTTTTCAGCCCCTGAAAAGCACATTTTGGCCATAAAAACTGAATATGTCCCCTGCAACCAAACGAACTGTCAGAGACACAAATCTACAATGGACATAGTGTAAAATGGTCCAATTCAAGTAAGTTATTCATTTGGCATCATTCGAAGTGATAGAAATTAAGTTTTAATGTAAATTATCATACTCGGCCAAAACATGCTTTTCAGTCCCTGAAAAGCACATTTTGGCCATAAAAACTGAATATGTCCCCTGCAACCAAACGACCTGTCAGAGACACAAATCTACAATGGACATAGTGTAAAATGGTCCAATTCAAGTAAATTATTCATTTGGCATCATTCGAAGTGATAGAAATCAAGTTTTAATGAAAATTATCATACTCGGCCAAAACATGCTTTTCAGCCTCTGAAAAGCACATTTTGGCCATAAAAACTGAAAATGTCCCCTGCAACCAAACGAACTGTCGGAGACACAAATCTACAATGGACATAGTGTAAAATGGTCCAATTCAAGTAAGTTATTCATTTGGCATCATTTGAATGGATAGAAATCAAGTTTTAATGAAAATTATCATATTCTGCCAAAACGTGCTTTTCAGCCCCTGAAAAGCACATTTTGGCCATAAAAACTGAATATGTCCCCTGCAACGAAATGAACTGTCAGAGACACAAATCTACAATGGACATAGTGTAAAATGGTCCAATTCAAGTAAGTTATTCATTTGGCATCATTCGAAGTGATAGAAATCAAGTTTTAATGAAAATTACCATACTCGGCCAAAACATGCTTTTCAGCCTCTGAAAAGCACATTTTGGCCATAAAAACTGAAAATGTCCCCTGCAACCAAACGAACTGTCGGAGACACAAATCTACAATGGACATAGTGTAAAATGGTCCAATTCAAGTAAGTTATTCATTTGGCATCATTCGAAGTGATAGAAATCAAGTTTTAATGAAAATTATCATACTCGGCCAAAACATGCTTTTCAGCCCCTGAAAAGCACATTTTGGCCATAAAAACTGAATATGTCCCCTGCAACCAAACGAACTGTCAGAGACACAAATCTACAATGGACATAGTGTAAAATGGTCCAATTCAAGTAAGTTATTCATTTGGCATCATTCGAAGTGATAGAAATCAAGTTTTAATGAAAATTATCATACTCGGCCAAAACATGCTTTTCAGCCCCTGAAAAGCACATTTTGGCCATAAAAACTGAATATGTCCCCTGCAACCAAACGAACTGTCAGAGACACAAATCTACAATGGACATAGTGTAAAATGGTCCAATTCAAGTAAGTTATTCATTTGGCATCATTCGAATGGATTGAAATCAAGTTTTAATGAAAATTATCATACTCGGCCAAAACATGCTTTTCAGCCTCTGAAAAGCACATTTTGGCCATAAAAACTGAAAATGTCCCCTGCAACCAAACGAACTGTCGGAGACACAAATCTACAATGGACATAGTGTAAAATGGTCCAATTCAAGTAAGTTATTCATTTGGCATCATTCGAAGTGATAGAAATCAAGTTTTAATGAAAATTACCATACTCGGCCAAAACATGCTTTTCAGCCTCTGAAAAACACATTTTGGCCATAAAAACTGAAAATGTCCCCTGCAACCAAACGAACTGTCGGAGACACAAATCTACAATGGACATAGTGTAAAATGGTCCAATTCAAGTAAGTTATACATTTGGCATCAATCGAAGTGATAGAAATCAAGTTTTAATGAAAATTATCAAACTCGGCCAAAACATGCTTTTCAGCCCCTGAAAAGCGCATTTTGGCCATAAAAACTGAATTTGTCCCCTGCAACCAAACGAACTGTCAGAGACACAAATCTACAATGGACATAGTGTAAAATGGTCCAATTCAAGTAAGTTATTCATTTGGCATCATTCGAAGTGATAGAAATCAAGTTTTAATGAAAATTATCATACTCGGCCAAAACATGCTTTTCAGCCTCTGAAAAGCACATTTTGGCCATAAAAACTGAATATGTCCCCTGCAACCAAACGAACTGTCAGAGACACAAATCTACAATGGACATAGTGTAAAATGGTCCAATTCAAGCAAATTATTCATTTGGCATCATTCGAAGTGATAGAAATCAAGTTTTAATGAAAATTATCATACTCTGCCAAAACGTGCTTTTCAGCCCCTGAAAAGCACATTTTGGCCATAAAAACTGAAAATGTCCCCTGCAACCAAACGAACTGTCGTAGACACAAATCTACAATGGACATAGTGTAAAATGGTCCAATTCAAGTAAGTTATTCATTTGGCATCATTCGAATGGATAGAAATCAAGTTTTAATGAAAATTATCATACTCTGCCAAAACGTGCTTTTCAGCCCCTGAAAAGCACATTTTGGCCATAAAAACTGAATATGTCCCCTGCAAACAAACGAACAGTCAGAGACACAAATCTACAATGGACATAGTGTAAAATGGTCCAATTCAAGAAAATTATTCATTTGGCATCATTCGAAGTGATAGAAATCAAGTTTTAATGAAAATTATCATACTCCGCCAAAACATGCTTTTCAGCCTCTGAAAAGCACATTTTGGCCATAAAAACTGAATATGTCCCCTGCAACCAAACGAACTGTCAGAGACACAAATCTACAATGGACATAGTGTAAAATGGTCCAATTCAAGTAAGTTATTCATTTGGCATCATTCGAAGTGATAGAAATTAAGTTTTAATGAAAATTATCATACTCTGCCAAAACATGCTTTTCAGCCTCTGAAAAGCACATTTTGGCCATAAAAACTGAAAATGTCCCCTGCAACCAAACGAACTGTCGGAGACACAAATCTACAATGGACATAGTGTAAAATGGTCCAATTCAAGTAAGTTATTCATTAGGCATCATTCGAAGTGATAGAAATTAAGTTTTAATGAAAATCATCATACCTGGCCAAAACATGCTTTTCACCCCCTGAAAAGCACATTTTGGCCATAAAAACTGAAAATGTCCCCTGCAACCAAACGAACTGTCGGAGACACAAATCTACAATTGACATAGTGTAAAATGGTCCAATTCAAGTAAGTTATTCATTTGGCATCGTTCGAAGTGATAGAAATCAAGTTTTAATGAAAATTATCATACTCGGCCAAAACATGCTTTTCAGCCCCTGAAAAGCACATTTTGGCCATAAAAACTGAATATGTCCCCTGCAACCAAACGAACTGTCAGAGACACAAATCTACAATAGACATAGTGTAAAATGGTCCAATTCAAGTAAGTTATTCATTTGGCATCATTCGAATGGATAGAAATCAAGTTTTAATGAAAATTATCATATTCTGCCAAAACGTGCTTTTCAGCCCCTGAAAAGCACATTTTGGCCATAAAAACTGAATATGTCCCCTGCAACCAAACGAACTGTCAGAGACACAAATCTACAATGGACATAGTGTAAAATGGTCCAATTCAAGTAAGTTATTCATTTGGCATCATTCGAAGTGATAGAAATTAAGTTTTAATGAAAATCATCATACCTGGCCAAAACATGCTTTTCAGCCCCTGAAAAGCACATTTTGGCCATAAATCTGAAAATGTCCCCTGCAACCAAACGAACTGTCGGAGACACAAATCTACAATGGACATAGTGTAAAATGGTCCAATTCAAGTAAGTTATTCATTTGGCATCATTCGAATGGATAGAAATCAAGTTTTAATGAAAATTATCATACTCTGCCAAAACGTGCTTTTCAGCCCCTGAAAAGCACATTTTGGCCATAAAAACTGAATATGTCCCCTGCAAACAAACGAACAGTCAGAGACACAAATCTACAATGGACATAGTGTAAAATGGTCCAATTCAAGAAAATTATTCATTTGGCATCATTCGAAGTGATAGAAATCAAGTTTTAATGAAAATTATCATACTCCGCCAAAACATGCTTTTCAGCCTCTGAAAAGCACATTTTGGCCATAAAAACTGAATATGTCCCCTGCAACCAAACGAACTGTCAGAGACACAAATCTACAATGGACATAGTGTAAAATGGTCCAATTCAAGTAAGTTATTCATTTGGCATCATTCGAAGTGATAGAAATTAAGTTTTAATGAAAATTATCATACTCTGCCAAAACATGCTTTTCAGCCTCTGAAAAGCACATTTTGGCCATAAAAACTGAAAATGTCCCCTGCAACCAAACGAACTGTCGGAGACACAAATCTACAATGGACATAGTGTAAAATGGTCCAATTCAAGTAAGTTATTCATTTGGCATCATTCGAAGTGATAGAAATTAAGTTTTATTGAAAATCATCATACCTGGCCAAAACATGCTTTTCAGCCCCTGAAAAGCACATTTTGGCCATAAAAACTGAAAATGTCCCCTGCAACCAAACGAACTGTCGGAGACACAAATCTACAATTGACATAGTGTAAAATGGTCCAATTCAAGTAAGTTATTCATTTGGCATCGTTCGAAGTGATAGAAATCAAGTTTTAATGAAAATTATCATACTCGGCCAAAACATGCTTTTCAGCCCCTGAAAAGCACATTTTGGCCATAAAAACTGAATATGTCCCCTGCAACCAAACGAACTGTCAGAGACACAAATCTACAATGGACATAGTGTAAAATGGTCCAATTCAAGTAAGTTATTCATTTGGCATCATTCGAATGGATAGAAATCAAGTTTTAATGAAAATTATCATATTCTGCCAAAACGTGCTTTTCAGCCCCTGAAAAGCACATTTTGGCCATAAAAACTGAATATGTCCCCTGCAACGAAATGAACTGTCAGAGACACAAATCTACAATGGACATAGTGTAAAATGGTCCAATTCAAGTAAGTTATTCATTTGGCATCATTCGAAGTGATAGAAATTAAGTTTTAATGTAAATTATCATACTCGGCCAAAACATGCTTTTCAGCCTCTGAAAAGAACATTTTGGCCATAAAAACTGAAAATGTCCCCTGCAACCAAACGAACTGTCGGACACACAAATCTACAATGGACATAGTGTAAAATGGTCCAATTCAAGTAAGTTATTCATTTGGCATCATTCGAAGTGATAGAAATCAAGTTTTAATGAAAATTACCATACTCGGCCAAAACATGCTTTTCAGCCCCTGAAAAGCGCATTTTGGCCATAAAAACTGAATATGTCCCCTGCAACCAAACGAACTGTCAGAGACACAAATCTACAATGGACATAGTGTAAAATGGTCCAATTCAAGTAAGTTATTCATTTGGCATCATTCGAAGTGATAGAAATCAAGTTTTAATGAAAATTATCATACTCGGCCAAAACATGCTTTTCAGCCTCTGAAAAGCACATTTTGGCCATAAAAACTGAATATGTCCCCTGCAACCAAACGAACTGTCAGAGACACAAATCTACAATGGACATAGTGTAAAATGGTCCAATTCAAGCAAATTATTCATTTGGCATCATTCGAAGTGATAGAAATCAAGTTTTAATGAAAATTATCATACTCTGCCAAAACGTGCTTTTCAGCCCCTGAAAAGCACATTTTGGCCATAAAAACTGAAAATGTCCCCTGCAACCAAACGAACTGTCGTAGACACAAATCTACAATGGACATAGTGTAAAATGGTCCAATTCAAGTAAGTTATTCATTTGGCATCATTCGAATGGATAGAAATCAAGTTTTAATGAAAATTATCATATTCTGCCAAAACGTGCTTTTCAGCCTCTGAAAAGCACATTTTGGCCATAAAAACTGAAAATGTCCCCTGCAACCAAACGAACTGTCGGAGACACAAATCTACAATGGACATAGTGTAAAATGGTCCAATTCAAGTAAGTTATTCATTTGGCATCATTCAAAGAGATAGAAATTAAGTTTTAATGAAAATTATCATACTCTGCCAAAACATGCTTTTCAGCCTCTGAAAAGCACATTTTGGCCATAAAAACTGAAAATGTCCCCTGCAACCGAACGAACTGTCGGAGACACAAATCTACAATGGACATAGTGTAAAATGGTCCAATTCAAGTAAGTTATTCATTTGGCATCATTCGAATGGATAGAAATCAAGTTTTAATGAAAATTATCATATTCTGCCAAAACGTGCTTTTCAGCCCCTGAAAAGCACATTTTGGCCATAAAAACTGAATATGTCCCCTGCAACGAAATGAACTGTCAGAGACACAAATCTACAATGGACATAGTGTAAAATGGTCCAATTCAAGTAAGTTATTCATTTGGCATCATTCGAATGGATAGAAATCAAGTTTTAATGAAAATTATCATACTCGGCCAAAACATGCTTTTCAGCCTCTGAAAAGCACATTTTGGCCATAAAAACTGAAAATGTCCCCTGCAACCAAACGAACTGTCGGAGACACAAATCTACAATGGACATAGTGTAAAATGGTCCAATTCAAGTAAGTTATTCATTTGGCATCATTCGAAGAGATAGAAATTAAGTTTTAATGAAAATTATCATACTCTGCCAAAACATGCTTTTCAGCCTCTGAAAAGCACATTTTGGCCATAAAAACTGAAAATGTCCCCTGCAACCAAACGAACTGTCGGAGACACAAATCTACAATGGACATAGTGTAAAATGGTCCAATTCAAGTAAGTTATTCATTTGGCATCATTCGAATGTATAGAAATCAAGTTTTAATGAAAATTATCATATTCTGCCAAAACGTGCTTTTCAGCCCCTGAAAAGCACATTTTGGCCATAAAAACTGAATATGTCCCCTGCAACGAAATGAACTGTCAGAGACACAAATCTACAATGGACATAGTGTAAAATGGTCCAATTCAAGTAAGTTATTCATTTGGCATCATTCGAATGGATAGAAATCAAGTTTTAATGAAAATTATCATATTCTGCCAAAACGTGCTTTTCAGCCCCTGAAAAGCACATTTTGGCCATAAAAACTGAATATGTCCCCTGCAACGAAATGAACTGTCAGAGACACAAATCTACAATGGACATAGTGTAAAATGGTCCAATTCAAGTAAGTTATTCATTTGGCATCATTCGAATGGATAGAAATCAAGTTTTAATGAAAATTATCATACTCGGCCAAAACATGCTTTTCAGCCTCTGAAAAGCACATTTTGGCCATAAAAACTGAAAATGTCCCCTGCAACCAAACGAACTGTCGGAGACACAAATCTACAATGGACATAGTGTAAAATGGTCCAATTCAAGCAAATTATTCATTTGGCATCATTCGAAGTGATAGAAATCAAGTTTTAATGAAAATTATCATACTCTGCCAAAACGTGCTTTTCAGCCCCTGAAAAGCACATTTTGGCCATAAAAACTGAAAATGTCCCCTGCAACCAAACGAACTGTCGTAGACACAAATCTACAATGGACATAGTGTAAAATGGTCCAATTCAAGTAAGTTATTCATTTGGCATCATTCGAATGGATAGAAATCAAGTTTTAATGAAAATTATCATATTCTGCCAAAACGTGCTTTTCAGCCTCTGAAAAGCACATTTTGGCCATAAAAACTGAAAATGTCCCCTGCAACCAAACGAACTGTCGGAGACACAAATCTACAATGGACATAGTGTAAAATGGTCCAATTCAAGTAAGTTATTCATTTGGCATCATTCAAAGAGATAGAAATTAAGTTTTAATGAAAATTATCATACTCTGCCAAAACATGCTTTTCAGCCTCTGAAAAGCACATTTTGGCCATAAAAACTGAAAATGTCCCCTGCAACCGAACGAACTGTCGGAGACACAAATCTACAATGGACATAGTGTAAAATGGTCCAATTCAAGTAAGTTATTCATTTGGCATCATTCGAATGGATAGAAATCAAGTTTTAATGAAAATTATCATATTCTGCCAAAACGTGCTTTTCAGCCCCTGAAAAGCACATTTTGGCCATAAAAACTGAATATGTCCCCTGCAACGAAATGAACTGTCAGAGACACAAATCTACAATGGACATAGTGTAAAATGGTCCAATTCAAGTAAGTTATTCATTTGGCATCATTCGAATGGATAGAAATCAAGTTTTAATGAAAATTATCATACTCGGCCAAAACATGCTTTTCAGCCTCTGAAAAGCACATTTTGGCCATAAAAACTGAAAATGTCCCCTGCAACCAAACGAACTGTCGGAGACACAAATCTACAATGGACATAGTGTAAAATGGTCCAATTCAAGTAAGTTATTCATTTGGCATCATTCGAAGAGATAGAAATTAAGTTTTAATGAAAATTATCATACTCTGCCAAAACATGCTTTTCAGCCTCTGAAAAGCACATTTTGGCCATAAAAACTGAAAATGTCCCCTGCAACCAAACGAACTGTCGGAGACACAAATCTACAATGGACATAGTGTAAAATGGTCCAATTCAAGTAAGTTATTCATTTGGCATCATTCGAATGTATAGAAATCAAGTTTTAATGAAAATTATCATATTCTGCCAAAACGTGCTTTTCAGCCCCTGAAAAGCACATTTTGGCCATAAAAACTGAATATGTCCCCTGCAACGAAATGAACTGTCAGAGACACAAATCTACAATGGACATAGTGTAAAATGGTCCAATTCAAGTAAGTTATTCATTTGGCATCATTCGAATGGATAGAAATCAAGTTTTAATGAAAATTATCATATTCTGCCAAAACGTGCTTTTCAGCCCCTGAAAAGCACATTTTGGCCATAAAAACTGAATATGTCCCCTGCAACGAAATGAACTGTCAGAGACACAAATCTACAATGGACATAGTGTAAAATGGTCCAATTCAAGTAAGTTATTCATTTGGCATCATTCGAATGGATAGAAATCAAGTTTTAATGAAAATTATCATACTCGGCCAAAACATGCTTTTCAGCCTCTGAAAAGCACATTTTGGCCATAAAAACTGAAAATGTCCCCTGCAACCAAACGAACTGTCGGAGACACAAATCTACAATGGACATAGTGTAAAATGGTCCAATTCAAGTAAGTTATTCATTTGGCATCATTCGAAGAGATAGAAATTAAGTTTTAATGAAAATTATCATACTCTGCCAAAACATGCTTTTCAGCCTCTGAAAAGCACATTTTGGCCATAAAAACTGAAAATGTCCCCTGCAACCAAACGAACTGTCGGAGACACAAATCTACAATGGACATAGTGTAAAATGGTCCAATTCAAGTAAGTTATTCATTTGGCATCATTCGAATGTATAGAAATCAAGTTTTAATGAAAATTATCATATTCTGCCAAAACGTGCTTTTCAGCCCCTGAAAAGCACATTTTGGCCATAAAAACTGAATATGTCCCCTGCAACGGAATGAACTGTCAGAGACACAAATCTACAATGGACATAGTGTAAAATGGTCCAATTCAAGTAAGTTATTCATTTGGCATCATTCGAATGGATAGAAATCAAGTTTTAATGAAAATTATCATACTCGGCCAAAACATGCTTTTCAGCCCCTGAAAAGCACATTTTGGCCATAAAAACTGAATATGTCCCCTGCAACGAAATGAACTGTCAGAGACACAAATCTACAATGGACATAGTGTAAAATGGTCAAATTCAAGGAATTTATTCATTTGGCATCATTCGAATGGATAGAAATCAAGTTTTAATGAAAATTATCATACTCGGCCAAAACATGCTTTTCAGCCTCTGAAAAGCACATTTTGGCCATAAAAACTGAAAATGTCCCCTGCAACCAAACGAACTGTCGGAGACACAAATCTACAATGGACATAGTGTAAAATGGTCCAATTCAAGTAAGTTATTCATTTGGCATCATTCGAAGTGATAGAAATCAAGTTTTAATGAAAATTACCATACTCGGCCAAAACATGCTTTTCAGCCTCTGAAAAGCACATTTTGGCCATAAAAACTGAAAATGTCCCCTGCAACCAAACGAACTGTCGGAGACACAAATCTACAATGGACATAGTGTAAAATGGTCCAATTCAAGTAAGTTATTCATTTGGCATCAATCGAAGTGATAGAAATCAAGTTTTAATGAAAATTATCAAACTCGGCCAAAACATGCTTTTCAGCCCCTGAAAAGCACATTTTGGCCATAAAAACTGAAAATGTCCCCTGCAACCAAACGAACTGTCGGAGACACAAATCTACAATGGACATAGTGTAAAATGGTCCAATTCAAGTAAGTTATTCATTTGGCATCATTCGAAGTGATAGAAATCAAGTTTTAATGAAAATTACCATACTCGGCCAAAACATGCTTTTCAGCCTCTGAAAAGCACATTTTGGCCATAAAAACTGAAAATGTCCCCTGCAACCAAACGAGTTGTCGGAGACACAAATCTACAATGGACATAGGTAAAATGGTCCAATTCAAGTAAGTTATTCATTTGGCATCATTCGAAGTGATAGAAATTAAGTTTTAATGAAAATCATCATACTCGGCCAAAACATGCTTTTCAGCCCCTGAAAAGCACATTTTGGCCATAAAAACTGAAAATGTCCCCTGCAACCAAACTAACTGTCGGAGACACAAATCTACAATTGACATAGTCTAAAATGGTCCAATTCAAGTAAGTTATTCATTTGGCATCATTCGAAGTGATAGAAATCAAGTTTTAATGAAAATTATCATACTCTGCCAAAACGTGCTTTTCAGCCCCTGAAAAGCACATTTTGGCCATAAAAACTGAATATGTCCCCTGCAACGAAATGAACTGTCAGAGACACAAATCTACAATGGACATAGTGTAAAATGGTCCAATTCAAGCAAATTATTCATTTGGCATCATTCGAAGTGATAGAAATCAAGTTTTAATGAAAATTATCATACTCGGCCAAAACATGCTTTTCAGCCTCTGAAAAGCACATTTTGGCCATAAAAACTGAAAATGTCCCCTGCAACCAAACGAACTGTCGGAGACACAAATCTACAATGGACATAGTGTAAAATGGTCCAATTCAAGTAAGTTATTCATTTGGCATCATTCGAATGGATAGAAATCAAGTTTTAATGAAAATTATCATACTCTGCCAAAACGTGCTTTTCAGCCCCTGAAAAGCACATTTTGGCCATAAAAACTGAATATGTCCCCTGCAACCAAACAAACTGTCAGAGACACAAATCTACAATGGACATAGTGTAAAATGGTCCAATTCAAGTAAATTATTCATTTGGCATCATTCGAAGTGATAGAAATCAAGTTTTAATGAAAATTATCATACTCGGCCAAAACATGCTTTTCAGCCTCTGAAAAGCACTTTTTGGCCATAAAAACTGAAAATGTCCCCTGCAACCAATCGAACTGTCGGAGACACAAATCTACAATGGACATAGTGTAAAATGGTCCAATTCAAGTAAGTTATTCATTTGGCATCAATCGAAGTGATAGAAATCAAGTTTTAATGAAAATTATCAAACTCGGCCAAAACATGCTTTTCAGCCCCTGAAAAGCACATTTTGGCCATAAAAACTGAATATGTCCCCTGCAACCAAACGAACTGTCAGAGACACAAATCTACAATGGACATAGTGTAAAATGGTCCAATTCAAGTAAGTTATTCATTTGGCATCATTCGAAGTGATAAAAATTAAGTTTTAATGAAAATTATCATACTCTGCCAAAACATGCTTTTCAGCCTCTGAAAAGCACATTTTGGCCATAAAAACTGAAAATGTCCCCTGCAACCAAACGAACTGTCGGAGACACATCTACAATGGACATAGTGTAAAATGGTCCAATTCAAGTAAGTTATTCATTTGGCATCATTCGAAGTGATAGAAATTAAGTTTTAATGAAAATCATCATACTCGGCCAAAACATGCTTTTCAGTCCCTGAAAAGCACATTTTGGCCATAAAAACTGAATATGTCCCCTGCAACGAAATGAACTGTCGGAGACACAAATCTACTATGGACATAGTGTAAAATGGTCCAATTCAAGTAAGTTATTCATTTGGCATCATTCGAATGGATAGAAATCAAGTTTTAATGAAAATTATCATATTCTGCCAAAACGTGCTTTTCAGCCCCTGAAAAGCACATTTTGGCCATAAAAACTGAATATGTCCCCTGCAACGAAATGAACTGTCAGAGACACAAATCTACAATGGACATAGTGTAAAATGGTCAAATTCAAGGAATTTATTCATTTGGCATCATTCGAATGGATAGAAATCAAGTTTTAATGAAAATTATCATACTCGGCCAAAACATGCTTTTCAGCCTCTGAAAAGCACATTTTGGCCATAAAAACTGAAAATGTCCCCTGCAACCAAACGAACTGTCGGAGACACAAATCTACAATGGACATAGTGTAAAATGGTCCAATTCAAGTAAGTTATTCATTTGGCATCATTCGAAGTGATAGAAATCAAGTTTTAATGAAAATTACCATACTCGGCCAAAACATGCTTTTCAGCCTCTGAAAAGCACATTTTGGCCATAAAAACTGAAAATGTCCCCTGCAACCAAACGAGTTGTCGGAGACACAAATCTACAATGGACATAGGTAAAATGGTCCAATTCAAGTAAGTTATTCATTTGGCATCATTCGAAGTGATAGAAATTAAGTTTTAATGAAAATCATCATACTCGGCCAAAACATGCGTTTCAGCCCCTGAAAAGCACATTTTGGCCATAAAAACTGAAAATGTCCCCTGCAACCAAACTAACTGTCGGAGACACAAATCTACAATTGACATAGTCTAAAATGGTCCAATTCAAGTAAGTTATTCATTTGGCATCATTCGAAGTGATAGAAATCAAGTTTTAATGAAAATTATCATACTCTGCCAAAACGTGCTTTTCAGCCCCTGAAAAGCACATTTTGGCCATAAAAACTGAATATGTCCCCTGCAACGAAATGAACTGTCAGAGACACAAATCTACAATGGACATAGTGTAAAATGGTCCAATTCAAGCAAATTATTCATTTGGCATCATTCGAAGTGATAGAAATCAAGTTTTAATGAAAATTATCATACTCGGCCAAAACATGCTTTTCAGCCTCTGAAAAGCACATTTTGGCCATAAAAACTGAAAATGTCCCCTGCAACCAAACGAACTGTCGGAGACACAAATCTACAATGGACATAGTGTAAAATGGTCCAATTCAAGTAAGTTATTCATTTGGCATCATTCGAATGGATAGAAATCAAGTTTTAATGAAAATTATCATACTCTGCCAAAACGTGCTTTTCAGCCCCTGAAAAGCACATTTTGGCCATAAAAACTGAATATGTCCCCTGCAACCAAACAAACTGTCAGAGACACAAATCTACAATGGACATAGTGTAAAATGGTCCAATTCAAGTAAATTATTCATTTGGCATCATTCGAAGTGATAGAAATCAAGTTTTAATGAAAATTATCATACTCGGCCAAAACATGCTTTTCAGCCTCTGAAAAGCACTTTTTGGCCATAAAAACTGAAAATGTCCCCTGCAACCAATCGAACTGTCGGAGACACAAATCTACAATGGACATAGTGTAAAATGGTCCAATTCAAGTAAGTTATTCATTTGGCATCAATCGAAGTGATAGAAATCAAGTTTTAATGAAAATTATCAAACTCGGCCAAAACATGCTTTTCAGCCCCTGAAAAGCACATTTTGGCCATAAAAACTGAATATGTCCCCTGCAACCAAACGAACTGTCAGAGACACAAATCTACAATGGACATAGTGTAAAATGGTCCAATTCAAGTAAGTTATTCATTTGGCATCATTCGAAGTGATAAAAATTAAGTTTTAATGAAAATTATCATACTCTGCCAAAACATGCTTTTCAGCCTCTGAAAAGCACATTTTGGCCATAAAAACTGAAAATGTCCCCTGCAACCAAACGAACTGTCGGAGACACAAATCTACAATGGACATAGTGTAAAATGGTCCAATTCAAGTAAGTTATTCATTTGGCATCATTCGAATGGATAGAAATCAAGTTTTAATGAAAATTATCATATTCTGCCAAAACGTGCTTTTCAGCCCCTGAAAAGCACATTTTGGCCATAAAAACTGAATATGTCCCCTGCAACGAAATGAACTGTCAGAGACACAAATCTACAATGGACATAGTGTAAAATGGTCAAATTCAAGGAATTTATTCATTTGGCATCATTCGAATGGATAGAAATCAAGTTTTAATGAAAATTATCATACTCGGCCAAAACATGCTTTTCAGCCTCTGAAAAGCACATTTTGGCCATAAAAACTGAAAATGTCCCCTGCAACCAAACGAACTGTCGGAGACACAAATCTACAATGGACATAGTGTAAAATGGTCCAATTCAAGTAAGTTATTCATTTGGCATCATTCGAAGTGATAGAAATCAAGTTTTAATGAAAATTACCATACTCGGCCAAAACATGCTTTTCAGCCTCTGAAAAGCACATTTTGGCCATAAAAACTGAAAATGTCCCCTGCAACCAAACGAACTGTCGGAGACACAAATCTACAATGGACATAGTGTAAAATGGTCCAATTCAAGTAAGTTATTCATTTGGGATCAATCGAAGTGATAGAAATCAAGTTTTAATGAAAATTATCAAACTCGGCCAAAACATGCTTTTCAGCCCCTGAAAAGCACATTTTGGCCATAAAAACTGAAAATGTCCCCTGCAACAAAACGAACTGTCGGAGACACAAATCTACAATGGACATAGTGTAAAATGGTCCAATTCAAGTAAGTTATTCATTTGGCATCATTCGAAGTGATAGAAATCAAGTTTTAATGAAAATTACCATACTCGGCCAAAACATGCTTTTCAGCCTCTGAAAAGCACATTTTGGCCATAAAAACTGAAAATGTCCCCTGCAACCAAACGAGTTGTCGGAGACACAAATCTACAATGGACATAGGTAAAATGGTCCAATTCAAGTAAGTTATTCATTTGGCATCATTCGAAGTGATAGAAATTAAGTTTTAATGAAAATCATCATACTCGGCCAAAACATGCTTTTCAGCCCCTGAAAAGCACATTTTGGCCATAAAAACTGAAAATGTCCCCTGCAACCAAACTAACTGTCGGAGACACAAATCTACAATTGACATAGTCTAAAATGGTCCAATTCAAGTAAGTTATTCATTTGGCATCATTCGAAGTGATAGAAATCAAGTTTTAATGAAAATTATCATACTCTGCCAAAACGTGCTTTTCAGCCCCTGAAAAGCACATTTTGGCCATAAAAACTGAATATGTCCCCTGCAACGAAATGAACTGTCAGAGACACAAATCTACAATGGACATAGTGTAAAATGGTCCAATTCAAGCAAATTATTCATTTGGCATCATTCGAAGTGATAGAAATCAAGTTTTAATGAAAATTATCATACTCGGCCAAAACATGCTTTTCAGCCTCTGAAAAGCACATTTTGGCCATAAAAACTGAAAATGTCCCCTGCAACCAAACGAACTGTCGGAGACACAAATCTACAATGGACATAGTGTAAAATGGTCCAATTCAAGTAAGTTATTCATTTGGCATCATTCGAATGGATAGAAATCAAGTTTTAATGAAAATCATCATACTCGGCCAAAACATGCTTTTCAGCCCCTGAAAAGCACATTTTGGCCATAAAAACTGAAAATGTCCCCTGCAACCAAACTAACTGTCGGAGACACAAATCTACAATTGACATAGTCTAAAATGGTCCAACTCAAGTAAGTTATTCATTTGGCATCATTCGAAGTGATAGAAATCAAGTTTTAATGAAAATTATCATACTCTGCCAAAACGTGCTTTTCAGCCCCTGAAAAGCACATTTTGGCCATAAAAACTGAATATGTCCCCTGCAAACAAACGAACTGTCAGAGACACAAATCTACAATGGACATAGTGTAAAATGGTCCAATTCAAGCAAATTATTCATTTGGCATCATTCGAAGTGATAGAAATCAAGTTTTAATGAAAATTATCATACTCGGCCAAAACATGCTTTTCAGCCTCTGAAAAGCACATTTTGGCCATAAAAACTGAAAATGTCCCCTGCAACCAAACGAACTGTCGGAGACACAAATCTACAATGGACATAGTGTAAAATGGTCCAATTCAAGTAAGTTATTCATTTGGCATCATTCGAATGGATAGAAATCAAGTTTTAATGAAAATTATCATACTCTGCCAAAACGTGCTTTTCAGCCCCTGAAAAGCACATTTTGGCCATAAAAACTGAATATGTCCCCTGCAACCAAACAAACTGTCAGAGACACAAATCTACAATGGACATAGTGTAAAATGGTCCAATTCAAGTAAATTATTCATTTGGCATCATTCGAAGTGATAGAAATCAAGTTTTAATGAAAATTATCATACTCGGCCAAAACATGCTTTTCAGCCCCTGAAAAGCACTTTTTGGCCATAAAAACTGAAATTGTCCCCTGCAACCAATCGAACTGTCGGAGACACAAATCTACAATGGACATAGTGTAAAATGGTCCAATTCAAGTAAGTTATTCATTTGGCATCAATCGAAGTGATAGAAATCAAGTTTTAATGAAAATTATCAAACTCGGCCAAAACATGCTTTTCAGCCCCTGAAAAGCACATTTTGGCCATAAAAACTGAATATGTCCCCTGCAACCAAACGAACTGTCAGAGACACAAATCTACAATGGACATAGTGTAAAATGGTCCAATTCAAGTAAGTTATTCATTTGGCATCATTCGAAGTGATAAAAATTAAGTTTTAATGAAAATTATCATACTCTGCCAAAACATGCTTTTCAGCCTCTGAAAAGCACATTTTGGCCATAAAAACTGAAAATGTCCCCTGCAACCAAACGAACTGTCGGAGACACATATCTACAATGGACATAGTGTAAAATGGTCCAATTCAAGTAAGTTATTCATTTGGCATCATTCGAAGTGATAGAAATTAAGTTTTAATGAAAATCATCATACTCGGCCAAAACATGCTTTTCAGTCCCTGAAAAGCACATTTTGGCCATAAAAACTGAATATGTCCCCTGCAACCAAACGAACTGTCAGAGACACAAATCTACAATGGACATAGTGTAAAATGGTCCAATTCAAGTAAGTTATTCATTTGGCATCATTCGAATGGATAGAAATCAAGTTTCAATGAAAATTATCATATTCTGCCAAAACGTGCTTTTCAGCCCCTGAAAAGCACATTTTGGCCATAAAAACTGAATATGTCCCCAGCAACGAAATGAACTGTCAGAGACACAAATCTACAATGGACATAGTGTAAAATGGTCCAATTCAAGTAAGTTATTCATTTGGCATCATTCGAAGTGATAGAAATTAAGTTTTAATGTAAATTATCATACTCGGCCAAAACATGCTTTTCAGCCTCTGAAAAGCACATTTTGGCCATAAAAACTGAAAATGTCCCCTGCAACCAAACGAACTGTCGGAGACACAAATCTACAATGGACATAGTGTAAAATGGTCCAATTCAAGTAAGTTATTCATTTGGCATCATTCGAAGTGATAGAAATCAAGTTTTAATGAAAATTATCATACTCGGCCAAAACATGCTTTTCAGCCTCTGAAAAGCACATTTTGGCCATAAAAACTGAATATGTCCCCTGCAACCAAACGAACTGTCAGAGACACAAATCTACAATGGACATAGTGTAAAATGGTCCAATTCAAGTAAGTTATTCATTTGGCATCATTCGAAGTGATAGAAATCAAGTTTTAATGAAAATTACCATACTCGGCCAAAACATGCTTTTCAGCCCCTGAAAAGCACATTTTGGCCATAAAAACTGAATATGTCCCTGCAACCAAACGAACTGTCAGAGACACAAATCTACAATGGACATAGTGTAAAATGGTCCAATTCAAGTAAGTTATTCATTTGGCATCATTCGAAGTGGTAGAAATTAAGTTTTAATGAAAATTATCATACTCTGCCAAAACATGCTTTTCAGCCTCTGAAAAGCACATTTTGGCCATAAAAACTGAAAATGTCCCCTGCAACCAAACGAACTGTCGGAGACACAAATCTACAATGGACATAGTGTAAAATGGTCCAATTCAAGTAAGTTATTCATTTGGCATCATTCGAATGGATAGAAATCAAGTTTTAATGAAAATTATCATACTCGGCCAAAACATGCTTTTCAGCCTCTGAAAAGCACATTTTGGCCATAAAAACTGAAAATGTCCCCTGCAACCAAACGAACTGTCGGAGACACAAATCTACAATGGACATAGTGTAAAATGGTCCAATTCAAGTAAGTTATTCATTTGGCATCATTCGAAGTGATAGAAATCAAGTTTTAATGAAAATTACCATACTCGGCCAAAACATGCTTTTCAGCCTCTGAAAAGCACATTTTGGCCATAAAAACTGAAAATGTCCCCTGCAACCAAACGAACTGTCGGAGACACAAATCTACAATGGACATAGTGTAAAATGGTCCAATTCAAGTAAGTTATTCATTTGGCATCAATCGAAGTGATAGAAATCAAGTTTTAATGAAAATTATCAAACTCGGCCAAAACATGCTTTTCAGCCTCTGAAAAGCACATTTTGGCCATAAAAACTGAATTTGTCCCCTGCAACCAAACGAACTGTCAGAGACACAAATCTACAATGGACATAGTGTAAAATGGTCCAATTCAAGTAAGTTATTCATTTGGCATCATTCGAAGTGATAGAAATCAAGTTTTAATGAAAATTATCATACTCGGCCAAAACATGCTTTTCAGCCTCTGAAAAGCACATTTTGGCCATAAAAACTGAATATGTCCCCTGCAACCAAACGAACTGTCAGAGACACAAATCTACAATGGACATAGTGTAAAATGGTCCAATTCAAGCAAATTATTCATTTGGCATCATTCGAAGTGATAGAAATCAAGTTTTAATGAAAATTATCATACTCGGCCAAAACATGCTTTTCAGCCTCTGAAAAGCACATTTTGGCCATAAAAACTGAAAATGTCCCCTGCAACCAAACGAACTGTCAGAGACACAAATCTACAATGGACATAGTGTAAAATGGTCCAATTCAAGTAAGTTATTCATTTGGCATCATTCGAAGTGATAGAAATTAAGTTTTAATGTAAATTATCATACTCGGCCAAAACATGCTTTTCAGCCTCTGAAAAGCACATTTTGGCCATAAAAACTGAAAATGTCCCCTGCAACCAAACGAACTGTCGGACACACAAATCTACAATGGACATAGTGTAAAATGGTCCAATTCAAGTAAGTTATTCATTTGGCATCATTCGAAGTGATAGAAATCAAGTTTTAATGAAAATTATCATACTCGGCCAAAACATGCTTTTCAGCCTCTGAAAAGCACATTTTGGCCATAAAAACTGAAAATGTCCCCTGCAACCAAACGAACTGTCGGTGTTAGAATTATTATGGAATATTCTATATGTGTTGTAAGCATTTTTAATAAGTAATAAGGCATTTTAATTACTTTTGTATAAGACTGGGACAAACTCGAGGTCACCCTGCTGGCTCCAGCTTGTTGACATAACACCTCACCCTCCAAGGACTGTTTACTGGGAGATCTACGAAGGACTCATAAATTGTTTTGTCTGGGACACCGGCAGTTTACCTTATAAAGAAATTATTATGCTTATACTGCAAATTCTTACGCAGGTGTTTTTCTTTCAATGGCAATTGTTTAAATCAGATTACCTTTGAATGTTTTGGTTATGTGCCGCTAAATGTACCGAAGAGTATGCCGCTCGTCAGAATGCACTGGGGGCTAAGACGACGTCACAGCGCATTTTCCTTGCAAGTTGTAGGCAGAGTTTGTTGAAAGATGTTTTTCCTTTTTTAATTAAATATTACTAATAATGATTTAAAAGGTTTGAATCATTATTCCAACATTTGGTCCTTCGAGTAGCCGGGGTCAACACATCGATAAGGAATCCAGACGCTGCAGTTTAATATCTGGAGTGACCGTGCACGGCGAGAATCCCTTTTCCAGGCTGGACTATTTCTCAGCAGCACCTGTTTTCTAATCGGTTGACGACTATCCTCTTGGTAAGCATCTTTCGACATTTCTGCCGAGCCCGCGTGTGATGGCTGCATATTGTTGACGGGTTCCGAGTGCGTGAAGGGCATCACACGCGAAGGCCTTATTTTGAGAAGTAAGGCTCGCGTCCTGGGGATTAGCGATTTTAAAACCCTGGGTATACTAGTCGATGCCAGGTAACGAGACAGAGCATGAGTCTATAAAACTTGGGGCAGTTCGGGGTGTCCTGTACCGCGGTCCGGATAGGTACAAATATAACTCTGACAGTATATCAGGCTAGGGTATACATTTGTGTTGCGTGTGTTACGTGTGTCGTTCCGCGGAAAAAGAATTTGCTAACTGATAACTAAGTGCGAGCGCGCTCCCTTCTAAAAATGGGCAGCGCAAATGTAAAAGCGGCTATTGACGACGATCCAAAGATGCGTCTGCCGTGTAAAGATTGGAAATTTGTTGAAAATCAAAGCGCTACAAGGGTTAAACACCTAAACTTATGGATAAATAAATATGGATTTGCTGGCCAGCTTAATATGCATAAGATATTGATACTGCAGGATAAAATACGTGCTAATCATGGGGGAAATCTTAACAAAATGGAGCAGGAGGGATATAATGATACCTATTATTGGTTTATGATGGCAAGGGAACGGAGTGATGGATGCGTTAAATCAGTTGATAACGGTGGGACTGGAAACACGGAGGCTGTGTTATTCCACAGAAAAGAGGACATTAGATTTTATCACCTGAATGGGGTGGAAACGCAGCAAATTTGGATGATAGACAGGCCTACGGGCACGCTTGAACAATACGTAAATCAGGCGGTCCAGGCTGAAGAGGTTTTAAAAAGGAAAGGGAAAAGAAAGGGGGGGTACCCTCTAACGAGGACGGGATTTTTGACCAAAATAAGGGATGTGAACGTAAACCTTTTAACAGGGATAATGAAAAAAAATACGCAGGGAAGTTCAACAGAAATCGAGGTAACAGAGAAAAAATCTGTTGGATCTGTGGGAAAATAGGTCATATATCCCGCGATTGCCCAAATAACAGGGCCTGTTGGATCTGTGGGAAAATAGGTCATATATCCCGCGATTGCCCAAATAACAGGGCCTCTAAAAGTGAAGGCAAATCGGCATGACTAGTCGGGGGGCCTGCTCAAAACGAGAAATGGATTTGAGCAGAGGGAAGTGGAACTAAATTTAGCGGAGATATTGGCACTTGATACAATTAAACCTGAAATCACACTGTTCGTGAATAGGATGCAATTAAAATTTTTGTGTGATGCTGCTAGGCATACTTGTTAATAGTAACTAAATGTACTGTCAATGTACTGGCTTATTGTGGCTTATCCTGGTTTCGTTCCCGTCTGCTAGCGGGAATATTTTGGTTAACAGAAATACAAAACAGCAAATTAAATGTTTAGCGGGGTTGCCAAAACTGCGTTTTGGTCAGACTCTAAACTTGCCGAATAATGCTTTGATTGCGGGGGGAGCGCTCTGTTTTGATGCGGCTGAATATTACAATAATTGGCCTTGGGGGTGCTGAAGCAAACTTGAGGGCAGAAATGGGTTTTGCTATGATATAGTTGTGCTTGCAGCATATTGTAATTTAGTCTTCTCTAAAAAATAATTGCTCACAGGAGGCACAAGAGGGGAAGCATTGGGCACAAAGAAAAGAGAGCACTTAGGAATGTCAACATTGATAAGCTGCTTCTGCAGCGAGAGTGAAGGTCACAGTCAGCGGGTAAGGGCGCGCTTCCGTTTAAACATTTCAGAATAAGAACAAAACATGGTCTGCAAGGGATGCAGAGTTCCGCGATTATCTTCGCATTTATTTTTGGGATTTAATCAGAAATGTCTTTCGAGGTGATAGAAGATCTGTTTGGCTTTGGAATTGGGAATAATACTGTTATTATTGGTTTCTTTTTACTTTAATATAGGAGATTGGCTGGTTAAAGAAAAATGAATGGATTTTTTACAATATTATGGCATATTGGTTACAATTTGTGGGTCCTTTATTAAGCATTGAAAATTGTAATTAGGAAATGCCTAGTAAAAGGTGGATTTCACTAATTTAATTATTGTAGATTTTTCTTGTGGTAACAGGGAGCTATAAGAAATGGCTCTTATCTTAAGTAAACATAGTATGGGGTGATTTGCAATTTATGTCTTAGGTATTAAGAGTTATTTGGTTGTTAAAGAAATCAGACATGAAATTAACAATGCGGAAATGAGAAATTTCATGGCATTCGTCCAAATTGTTAGGTAAATTGAACCTGGCTGGGGTAGATAAGATAATTGGTTAAGGATAGGCATAGTTTCCCTAGAAGAAACATGGAGCGTCTTTAGGTGCACAAAAGACTTTCCTTGTTTGACCTGAAGGGGGCGTATGCTTTGCTATAGGTCATATTGATGACTATTGGGACGTTATTACTGTCTATTGCTTTAGAGGCATACACATTAAGAATTTAGCCAAAACTTACTGCAATGCAATTATGGGGTTAATACAACTGAATGTTACGGTGATAACGATGGGCAATAACAAGCTTAGATAAAGGGGACTATCTACAACAAAGTCTGGTAGGGCCTTCCATGGTGTGAAACAAGTGAAATAATGTCTATGTTTTAAAAATAACAGCTCCAAATTATAAAATATCAACCTTGGAGAAATGCTTTAAGTAGATGGGTTGACTAGAATGGGCAAAATTCGATAACATTGAAAGGGGGTGTAACTTAATGCAGAACAATGAGATAAAGTTTTTTGCAAACGGTTAAAATACTAAAAGGGGGTGTGTGTGTGTTTCAATGTGTGCAACTTTTCCGTTATTGCATTATTGGCGAATAGATAGTTAATCACAGCCACTCGCATGGCAATCTACATGCTGACTGAATGGGGTAAGGGGCGGTGGCAATTGAACAAATTTCTATTTTTAGATATGTGGCATGTGAATCTAATACATTAATTATCTAGTTTCTTCAGGCATCAATCTTGATGATTGGGGGAGCACTCTAAATTTCTTGATTATGAGTGCCAGCGTGGATGAGTGTCTGTCTTTTGTGTTTCAATTGGCTAGCCACCAAGATATATCAATATTCTAATATCAAGGTGGAATATTTCTGAAATCGCTGATAAGCCTTTCAAGGACGGCGGTGGCAGAGTAGGACAGAAACAAAAAGAAAAGAATTTCGCCAAATGAAATTTTTTGATTTCTGCAATGGGAAATTTTGGGAACCTGGGGGACTAAACAAAAACAAAAGACTTATCTGGGAGGGCTGCCATTTTGAGTCATGGTAAATTTCATGCCTCAAAAAAGGGGGAGGTTATATATTCAATCTATATGCAGATATATGGCAAAAACACGGGCGATTCCCCCTTATGTCAAGCTACAAAAGCTACGTATCCATTTCAAAGGATACACATGGAATATGTGTGGTACATAACAGTCCTAAAACAGATTGGGGAAACCTTGTTGCAGAAACTGGTCTAGATTGGCAAGCTTGGATGACACACGTGTGCAAAAAACCATCAGGCCTTCGATAAAATTAACCCATACGGTGGGGCATTACAAATCATAATTCAGACTGACAAATTAACTTGTGAATCTTTGTCTGACGTTTTTCCTAAGTCCATGGGTAAGAAGGTCGTCGGAGATGGAAACACCCGGATCCGCCATAGTAAAATTAAAATCTGAGATGACCAGAGAATTCATTTCTGCAACGGGGAGTTCCCAAACGGGAGGCGGTAAGAAATAATTGGTTATTGTTGATGGAAAATGCAGCTATTATAAATCAAACCTGTATCAAACCTGTATCAAACCTGTATAACATGTATGGGGGGCCGACCTCTCTTAAGAGTAGTACCCGCGCAAATTACCCCTGATTGTGTAAAGGAAATAATTTATAATTAGAATTATACCAATATTTATTACAATAATTTATACCAATTATTGTGGCATAAAGGCTCATTGAACTGTACTCATATATTGATCTTGGATTGAATCGAATTTTGCCAGACTGTAATATCTGTACATACTGTATCGTTTTTCAAAGAATTGATATTGACAAAAGATGTAAGCCCAAAATGTATGAAATGGAATAATGTCTACCCAGTTACAACGGCAGCAAAGGACAAGCCTAACTTTTCAACACATGTTGCGTTTAATCATTTTACCTGCTTAGTCCTCACAGGGCACGGACCGGCACTGGGAGCGATAAATGTGACGTGGTGTGCCCACGTCCTAAAACAGACTACACCCCTGATTCCACGTTCTGACCTATGGTGGTGGTGGGGTCAAAACAAATTATACGACTCCTGCCAAAATGACAGCAGGACTTTGTGCCTTGGTCTCACTGCTATTACCAGTGTCTGTTTTTCCATCTACAGTAGAGGAGATACAATTGGCTGCACAGAAATCCGGTATGATGGCGGGCCCCTCGCGACGGCGTCGCATGGAGAGAGGGTGATCCGACATACATTGATGATGAGTATAAGTTGGCTAATCAGATCGCAGCAGGTTGGGAGTATATTTTTCTTTTAATTACTCCAAACAAAAATGTTGATTGGATAAATTACCTGCATTACAATGTCCAAAAACTTGGAAATTATACTGAACAGGGATTTGTGGCGATAAAGGAACAACTGGCAGCCACTAGTCTGACGGCGTTCCAGGATCGTGCAGCGGTTGAAATGCTTCTTGAAGGAGCAGGGGGCGTATGCAACGTTTGAAAATGTTGCACTCAACAACACGCCCCCCACTGGGTCCCACACCAGGGCCAACGATGGCCTGCAGACCCTAAACCGCAAGATGAAAAAGCATCCTGGAGTAGAATAATGTCCGCTGACAGATTTGTGGCCTCACTAATAATGATTTGGCCTAATTTGTGGTAGCCCTTTTTGCTACGATTTTGACATTATGTGGGTGTTGTATTATTCCCTGCTTAAGATCTTTGATGAGCCGACTTATAACCACTGCGATTGCCCCTACAAATTCCAAATTGCATGAATTATATCTCCTACTGAAGTGCTGACACTAACAGTGAATTCCAGGAGCATGGTAATTACGAGGATGGATTGGACGAAAATGATCTTATTTTCTGATTTTCAGACCTGCCGAACGAGTAGAGCCTAAGCGGGTAAAATTAAAACAGCCAACGGAGATATCCCTGTCTTTTTTGATTTTGTCATAAAATGAATAACAAACATATAGTAAAAGGAGGGAATGTTAGAATTATTATGGAATATTCTATATGTGTTGTAAGCATTTTTAATAAGTAATAAGGCATTTTAATTACTTTTGTATAAGACTGGGACAAACTCGAGGTCACCCTGCTGGCTCCAGCTTGTTGACATAACACCTCACCCTCCAAGGACTGTTTACTGGGAGATCTACGAAGGACTCATAAATTGTTTTGTCTGGGACACCGGCAGTTTACCTTATAAAGAAATTATTATGCTTATACTGCAAATTCTTACGCAGGTGTTTTTCTTTCAATGGCAATTGTTTAAATCAGATTACCTTTGAATGTTTTGGTTATGTGCCGCTAAATGTACCGAAGAGTATGCCGCTCGTCAGAATGCACTGGGGGCTAAGACGACGTCACAGCGCATTTTCCTTGCAAGTTGTAGGCAGAGTTTGTTGAAAGATGTTTTTCCTTTTTTAATTAAATATTACTAATAATGATTTAAAAGGTTTGAATCATTATTCCAACAGTCGGAGACACAAATCTACAATGGACATAGTGTAAAATGGTCCAATTCAAGTAAGTTATTCATTTGGCATCATTCGAATGGATAGAAATCAAGTTTTAATGAAAATTATCATACTCTGCCAAAACGTGCTTTTCAGCCCCTGAAAAGCACATTTTGGCCATAAAAACTGAATATGTCCCCTGCAAACAAACGAACTGTCAGAGACACAAATCTACAATGGACATAGTGTAAAATGGTCCAATTCAAGTAAATTATTCATTTGGCATCATTCGAAGTGATAGAAATCAAGTTTTAATGAAAATTATCATACTCCGCCAAAACATGCTTTTCAGCCTCTGAAAAGCACATTTTGGCCATAAAAACTGAATATGTCCCCTGCAACCAAACGAACTGTCAGAGACACAAATCTACAATGGACATAGTGTAAAATGGTCCAATTCAAGTAAGTTATTCATTTGGCATCATTCGAAGTGATAGAAATTAAGTTTTAATGAAAATTATCATACTCTGCCAAAACATGCTTTTCAGCCTCTGAAAAGCACATTTTGGCCATAAAAACTGAAAATGTCCCCTGCAACCAAACGAACTGTCGGAGACACAAATCTACAATGGACATAGTGTAAAATGGTCCAATTCAAGTAAGTTATTCATTTGGCATCATTCGAAGTGATAGAAATTAAGTTTTAATGTAAATTATCATACTCGGCCAAAACATGCTTTTCAGCCTCTGAAAAGCACATTTTGGCCATAAAAACTGAAAATGTCCCCTGCAACCAAACGAACTGTCGGACACACAAATCTACAATGGACATAGTGTAAAATGGTCCAATTCAAGTAAGTTATTCATTTGGCATCATTCGAAGTGATAGAAATCAAGTTTTAATGAAAATTATCATACTCGGCCAAAACATGCTTTTCAGCCTCTGAAAAGCACATTTTGGCCATAAAAACTGAATATGTCCCCTGCAACCAAACGAACTGTCAGAGACACAAATCTACAATGGACATAGTGTAAAATGGTCCAATTCAAGTAAGTTATTCATTTGGCATCGTTCGAAGTGATAGAAATCAAGTTTTAATGAAAATTATCATACTCGGCCAAAACATGCTTTTCAGCCCCTGAAAAGCACATTTTGGCCATAAAAACTGAATATGTCCCCTGCAACCAAACGAACTGTCAGAGACACAAATCTACAATGGACATAGTGTAAAATGGTCCAATTCAAGTAAATTATTCATTTGGCATCATTCGAAGTGATAGAAATTAAGTTTTAATGAAAATTATCATACTCGGCCAAAACATGCTTTTCAGCCTCTGAAAAGCACATTTTGGCCATAAAAACAGAAAATGTCCCCTGCAACCAAACGAACTGTCAGAGACACAAATCTACAATGGACATAGTGTAAAATGGTCCAATTCAAGCAAATTATTCATTTGGCATCATTCGAAGTGATAGAAATCAAGTTTTAATGAAAATTATCATACTCGGCCAAAACATGCTTTTCAGCCTCTGAAAAGCACATTTTGGCCATAAAAACTGAAAATGTCCCCTGCAACCAAACGAACTGTCGGAGACACAAATCTACAATGGACATAGTGTAAAATGGTCCAATTCAAGTAAGTTATTCATTTGGCATCATTCGAATGGATAGAAATCAAGTTTTAATGAAAATTATCATACTCTGCCAAAACGTGCTTTTCAGCCCCTGAAATGCACATTTTGGCCATAAAAACTGAATATGTCCCCTGCAAACAAACGAACTGTCAGAGACACAAATCTACAATGGACATAGTGTAAAATGGTCCGATTCAAGTAAATTATTCATTTGGCATCATTCGAAGTGATAGAAATCAAGTTTTAATGAAAATTATCATACTCCGCCAAAACATGCTTTTCAGCCTCTGAAAAGCACATTTTGGCCATAAAAACTGAAAATGTCCCCTGCAACCAAACGAACTGTCGGACACACAAATCTACAATGGACATAGTGTAAAATGGTCCAATTCAAGTAAGTTATTCATTTGGCATCATTCGAAGTGATAGAAATCAAGTTTTAATGAAAATTATCATACTCGGCCAAAACATGCTTTTCAGCCTCTGAAAAGCACATTTTGGCCATAAAAACTGAATATGTCCCCTGCAACCAAACGAACTGTCAGAGACACAAATCTACAATGGACATAGTGTAAAATGGTCCAATTCAAGTAAGTTATTCATTTGGCATCGTTCGAAGTGATAGAAATCAAGTTTTAATGAAAATTATCATACTCGGCCAAAACATGCTTTTCAGCCCCTGAAAAGCACATTTTGGCCATAAAAACTGAATATGTCCCCTGCAACCAAACAAACTGTCAGAGACACAAATCTACAATGGACATAGTGTAAAATGGTCCAATTCAAGTAAATTATTCATTTGGCATCATTCGAAGTGATAGAAATTAAGTTTTAATGAAAATTATCATACTCGGCCAAAACATGCTTTTCAGCCTCTGAAAAGCACATTTTGGCCATAAAAACTGAAAATGTCCCCTGCAACCAAACGAACTGTCGGAGACACAAATCTACAATGGACATAGTGTAAAATGGTCCAATTCAAGTAAGTTATTCATTTGGCATCAATCGAAGTGATAGAAATCAAGTTTTAATGAAAATTATCAAACTCGGCCAAAACATGCTTTTCAGCCCCTGAAAAGCACATTTTGGCCATAAAAACTGAATATGTCCCCTGCAACCAAACGAACTGTCAGAGACACAAATCTACAATGGACATAGTGTAAAATGGTCCAATTCAAGTAAGTTATTCATTTGGCATCATTCGAAGTGATAGAAATTAAGTTTTAATGAAAATTATCATACTCTGCCAAAACATGCTTTTCAGCCTCTGAAAAGCACATTTTGGCCATAAAAACTGAAAATGTCCCCTGCAACCAAACGAACTGTCGGAGACACAAATCTACAATGGACATAGTGTAAAATGGTCAAATTCAAGTAAGTTATTCATTTGGCATCATTCGAAGTGATAGAAATCAAGTTTTAATGAAAATTATCATACTCGGCCAAAACATGCTTTTCACCTCTGAAAAGCACATTTTGGCCATAAAAACTGAATATGTCCCCTGCAACCAAACGAACTGTCAGAGACACAAATCTACAATTGACATAGTCTAAAATGGTCCAATTCAAGTAAGTTATTCATTTGGCATCATTCGAAGTGATAGAAATCAAGTTTTAATGAAAATTATCATACTCGGCCAAAACATGCTTTTCAGCCCCTGAAAAGCACATTTTGGCCATAAAAACTGAATATGTCCCCTGCAACCAAACGAACTGTCAGAGACACAAATCTACAATGGACATAGTGTAAAATGGTCCAATTCAAGTAAGTTATTCATTTGGCATCATTCGAAGTGATAGAAATTAAGTTTTAATGTAAATTATCATACTCGGCCAAAACATGCTTTTCAGTCCCTGAAAAGCACATTTTGGCCTTAAAAACTGAATATGTCCCCTGCAACCAAACGAACTGTCAGAGACACAAATCTACAATGGACATAGTGTAAAATGGTCCAATTCAAGCAAATTATTCATTTGGCATCATTCGAAGTGATAGAAATCAAGTTTTAATGAAAATTATCATACTCGGCCAAAACATGCTTTTCAGCCTCTGAAAAGCACATTTTGGCCATAAAAACTGAAAATGTCCCCTGCAACCAAACGAACTGTCGGAGACACAAATCTACAATGGACATAGTGTAAAATGGTCCAATTCAAGTAAGTTATTCATTTGGCATCATTCGAAGTGATAGAAATTAAGTTTTAATGAAAATCATCATACCTGGCCAAAACATGCTTTTCAGCCCCTGAAAAGCACATTTTGGCCATAAAAACTGAAAATGTCCCCTGCAACCAAACGAACTGTCGGAGACACAAATCTACAATTGACATAGTGTAAAATGGTCCAATTCAAGTAAGTTATTCATTTGGCATCGTTCGAAGTGATAGAAATCAAGTTTTAATGAAAATTATCATACTCGGCCAAAACATGCTTTTCAGCCCCTGAAAAGCACATTTTGGCCATAAAAACTGAATATGTCCCCTGCAACCAAACGAACTGTCAGAGACACAAATCTACAATGGACATAGTGTAAAATGGTCCAATTCAAGTAAATTATTCATTTGGCATCATTCGAAGTGATAGAAATTAAGTTTTAATGAAAATTATCATACTCGGCCAAAACATGCTTTTCAGCCTCTGAAAAGCACATTTTGGCCATAAAAACTGAAAATGTCCCCTGCAACCAAACGAACTGTCGGAGACACAAATCTACAATGGACATAGTGTAAAATGGTCAAATTCAAGTAAGTTATTCATTTGGCATCATTCGAAGTGATAGAAATCAAGTTTTAATGAAAATTATCATACTCGGCCAAAACATGCTTTTCACCTCTGAAAAGCACATTTTGGCCATAAAAACTGAATATGTCCCCTGCAACCAAACGAACTGTCAGAGACACAAATCTACAATTGACATAGTCTAAAATGGTCCAATTCAAGTAAGTTATTCATTTGGCATCGTTCGAAGTGATAGAAATCAAGTTTTAATGAAAATTATCATACTCGGCCAAAACATGCTTTTCAGCCCCTGAAAAGCACATTTTGGCCATAAAAACTGAATATGTCCCCTGCAACCAAACGAACTGTCAGAGACACAAATCTACATTGGACATAGTGTAAAATGGTCCAATTCAAGTAAATTATTCATTTGGCATCATTCGAAGTGATAGAAATTAAGTTTTAATGAAAATTATCATACTCGGCCAAAACATGCTTTTCAGCCTCTGAAAAGCACATTTTGGCCATAAAAACTGAAAATGTCCCCTGCAACCAAACGAACTGTCGGAGACACAAATCTACAATGGACATAGTGTAAAATGGTCCAATTCAAGTAAGTTATTCATTTGGCATCAACCGAAGTGATAGAAATTAAGTTTTAATGAAAATTATCATACTCTGCCAAAACATGCTTTTCAGCCTCTGAAAAGCACATTTTGGCCATAAAAACTGAAAATGTCCCCTGCAACCAAACGAACTGTCGGAGACACAAATCTACAATGGACATAGTGTAAAATGGTCAAATTCAAGTAAGTTATTCATTTGGCATCATTCGAAGTGATAGAAATCAAGTTTTAATGAAAATTATCATATTCGGCCAAAACATGCTTTTCAGCCTCTGAAAAGCACATTTTGGCCATAAAAACTGAATATGTCCCCTGCAACCAAACGAACTGTCAGAGACACAAATCTACAATGGACATAGTGTAAAATGGTCCAATTCAAGTAAGTTATTCATTTGGCATCATTCGAAGTGATAGAAATCAAGTTTTAATGAAAATTATCATACTCGGCCAAAACATGCTTTTCAGCCCCTGAAAAGCACTTTTTGGCCATAAAAACTGAATATGTCCCCTGCAACCAAACGAACTGTCGGAGACACAAATCTACAATGGACATAGTGTAAAATGGTCCAATTCAAGTAAGTTATTCATTTGGCATCATTCGAATGGATAGAAATCAAGTTTTAATGAAAATTATCATATTCTGCCAAAACGTGCTTTTCAGCCCCTGAAAAGCACATTTTGGCCATAAAAACTGAATATGTCCCCTGCAACGAAATGAACTGTCAGAGACACAAATCTACAATGGACATAGTGTAAAATGGTCCAATTCAAGTAAGTTATTCATTTGGCATCATTCGAATGGATAGAAATCAAGTTTTAATGAAAATTATCATACTCGGCCAAAACATGCTTTTCAGCCTCTGAAAAGCACATTTTGGCCATAAAAACTGAAAATGTCCCCTGCAACCAAACGAACTGTCGGAGACACAAATCTACAATGGACATAGTGTAAAATGGTCCAATTCAAGTAAGTTATTCATTTGGCATCATTCGAATGGATAGAAATCAAGTTTTAATGAAAATTATCATATTCTGCCAAAACGTGGTTTTCAGCCCCTGAAAAGCACATTTTGGCCATAAAAACTGAATATGTCCCCTGCAACGAAATGAACTGTCAGAGACACAAATCTACAATGGACATAGTGTAAAATGGTCCAATTCAAGTAAGTTATTCATTTGGCATCATTTGAATGGATAGAAATCAAGTTTTAATGAAAATTATCATACTCGGCCAAAACATGCTTTTCAGCCTCTGAAAAGCACATTTTGGCCATAAAAACTGAATATGTCCCCTGCAACCAAACGAACTGTCAGAGACACAAATCTACAATGGACATAGTGTAAAATGGTCCAATTCAAGTAAGTTATTCATTTGGCATCATTCGAAGTGATAGAAATCAAGTTTTAATGAAAATTATCATACTCGGCCAAAACATGCTTTTCAGCCCCTGAAAAGCACATTTTGGCCATAAAAACTGAATATGTCCCCTGCAACCAAACGAACTGTCGGAGACACAAATCTACAATGGACATAGTGTAAAATGGTCCAATTCAAGTAAGTTATTCATTTGGCATCATTCGAAGAGATAGAAATTAAGTTTTAATGAAAATTATCATACTCTGCCAAAACATGCTTTTCAGCCTCTGAAAAGCACATTTTGGCCATAAAAACTGAAAATGTCCCCTGCAACCAAACGAACTGTCGGAGACACAAATCTACAATGGACATAGTGTAAAATGGTCCAATTCAAGTAAGTTATTCATTTGGCATCATTCGAATGGATAGAAATCAAGTTTTAATGAAAATTATCATATTCTGCCAAAACGTGCTTTTCAGCCCCTGAAAAGCACATTTTGGCCATAAAAACTGAATATGTCCCCTGCAACGAAATGAACTGTCAGAGACACAAATCTACAATGGACATAGTGTAAAATGGTCCAATTCAAGTAAGTTATTCATTTGGCATCATTCGAATGGATAGAAATCAAGTTTTAATGAAAATTATCATACTCGGCCAAAACATGCTTTTCAGCCTCTGAAAAGCACATTTTGGCCATAAAAACTGAAAATGTCCCCTGCAACCAAACGAACTGTCGGAGACACAAATCTACAATGGACATAGTGTAAAATGGTCCAATTCAAGTAAGTTATTCATTTGGCATCATTCGAATGGATAGAAATCAAGTTTTAATGAAAATTATCATATTCTGCCAAAACGTGGTTTTCAGCCCCTGAAAAGCACATTTTGGCCATAAAAACTTAATATGTCCCCTGCAACGAAATGAACTGTCAGAGACACAAATCTACAATGGACATAGTGTAAAATGGTCCAATTCAAGTAAGTTATTCATTTGGCATCATTCGAATGGATAGAAATCAAGTTTTAATGAAAATTATCATACTCGGCCAAAACATGCTTTTCAGCCTCTGAAAAGCACATTTTGGCCATAAAAACTGAAAATGTCCCCTGCAACCAAACGAACTGTCGGAGACACAAATCTACAATGGACATAGGTAAAATGGTCCAATTCAAGTAAGTTATTCATTTGGCATCATTCGAAGTGATAGAAATTAAGTTTTAATGAAAATCATCATACTCGGCCAAAACATTCTTTTCAGCCCCTGAAAAGCACATTTTGGCCATAAAAACTGAAAATGTCCCCTGCAACCAAACGAACTGTCGGAGACACAAATCTACAATTGACATAGTCTAAAATGGTCCAATTCAAGTAAGTTATTCATTTGGCATCATTCGAATGGATAGAAATCAAGTTTTAATGAAAATTATCATACTCTGCCAAAACGTGCTTTTCAGCCCCTGAAAAGCACATTTTGGCCATAAAAACTGAATATGTCCCCTGCAACCAAACGAACTGTCAGAGACACAAATCTACAATGGACATAGTGTAAAATGGTCCAATTCAAGTAAATTATTCATTTGGCATCATTCGAAGTGATAGAAATCAAGTTTTAATGAAAATTATCATACTCTGCCAAAACATGCTTTTCAGCCTCTGAAAAGCACATTTTGGCCATAAAAACTGAAAATGTCCCCTGCAACCAAACGAACTGTCGGAGACACAAATCTACAATGGACATAGTGTAAAATGGTCCAATTCAAGTAAGTTATTCATTTGGCATCAATCGAAGTGATAGAAATCAAGTTTTAATGAAAATTATCAAACTCGGCCAAAACATGCTTTTCAGCCCCTGAAAAGCACATTTTGGCCATAAAAACTGAATATGTCCCCTGCAACCAAACGAACTGTCAGAGACACAAATCTACAATGGACATAGTGTAAAATGGTCCAATTCAAGTAAGTTATTCATTTGGCATCATTCGAATGGATAGAAATCAAGTTTTAATGAAAATTATCATACTCGGCCAAAACATGCTTTTCAGCCTCTGAAAAGCACATTTTGGCCATAAAAACTGAAAATGTCCCCTGCAACCAAACGAACTGTCGGAGACACAAATCTACAATGGACATAGTGTAAAATGGTCCAATTCAAGTAAGTTATTCATTTGGCATCATTCGAAGTGATAGAAATCAAGTTTTAATGAAAATTATCATACTCGGCCAAAACATGCTTTTCAGCCTCTGAAAAGCACATTTTGGCCATAAAAACTGAAAATGTCCCCTGCAACCAAACGAACTGTCGGAGACACAAATCTACAATGGACATAGTGTAAAATGGTCCAATTCAAGTAAGTTATTCATTTGGCATCAATCGAAGTGATAGAAATCAAGTTTTAATGAAAATTATCAAACTCGGCCAAAACATGCTTTTCAGCCCCTGAAAAGCACATTTTGGCCATAAAAACTGAATTTATCCCCTGCAACCAAACGAACTGTCAGAGACACAAATCTACAATGGACATAGTGTAAAATGGTCCAATTCAAGTAAGTTATTCATTTGGCATCATTCGAAGTGATAGAAATCAAGTTTTAATGAAAATTATCATACTCGGCCAAAACATGCTTTTCAGCCTCTGAAAAGCACATTTTGGCCATAAAAACTGAATATGTCCCCTGCAACCAAACGAACTGTCAGAGACACAAATCTACAATGGACATAGTGTAAAATGGTCCAATTCAAGCAAATTATTCATTTGGCATCATTCGAAGTGATAGAAATCAAGTTTTAATGAAAATTATCATACTCGGCCAAAACATGCTTTTCAGCCTCTGAAAAGCACATTTTGGCCATAAAAACTGAAAATGTCCCCTGCAACCAAAGGAACTGTCGGAGACACAAATCTACAATGGACATAGTGTAAAATGGTCCAATTCAAGTAAGTTATTCATTTGGCATCATTCGAATGGATAGAAATCAAGTTTTAATGAAAATTATCATACTCTGCCAAAACGTGCTTTTCAGCCCCTGAAAAGCACATTTTGGCCATAAAAACTGAATATGTCCCCTGCAAACAAACGAACTGTCAGAGACACAAATCTACAATGGACATAGTGTAAAATGGTCCAATTCAAGTAAATTATTCATTTGGCATCATTCGAAGTGATAGAAATCAAGTTTTGATGAAAATTATCATACTCCGCCAAAACATGCTTTTCAGCCTCTGAAAAGCACATTTTGGCCATAAAAACTGAATATGTCCCCTGCAACCAAACGAACTGTCAGAGACACAAATCTACAATGGACATAGTGTAAAATGGTCCAATTCAAGTAAGTTATTCATTTGGCATCATTCGAAGTGATAGAAATTAAGTTTTAATGAAAATTATCATACTCTGCCAAAACATGCTTTTCAGCCTCTGAAAAGCACATTTTGGCCATAAAAACTGAAAATGTCCCCTGCAACCAAACGAACTGTCGGAGACACAAATCTACAATGGACATAGTGTAAAATGGTCCAATTCAAGTAAGTTATTCATTTGGCATCATTCGAAGTGATAGAAATTAAGTTTTAATGTAAATTATCATACTCGGCCAAAACATGCTTTTCAGCCTCTGAAAAGCACATTTTGGCCATAAAAACTGAAAATGTCCCCTGCAACCAAACGAACTGTCAGAGACACAAATCTACAATGGACATAGTGTAAAATGGTCCAATTCAAGTAAGTTATTCATTTGGCATCGTTCGAAGTGATAGAAATCAAGTTTTAATGAAAATTATCATACTCGGCCAAAACATGCTTTTCAGCCCCTGAAAATCACATTTTGGCCATAAAAACTGAATATGTCCCCTGCAACCAAACGAACTGTCAGAGACACAAATCTACAATGGACATAGTGTAAAATGGTCCAATTCAAGTAAATTATTCATTTGGCATCATTCGAAGTGATAGAAATTAAGTTTTAATGAAAATTATCATACTCGGCCAAAACATGCTTTTCAGCCTCTGAAAAGCACATTTTGGCCATAAAAACTGAAAATGTCCCCTGCAACCAAACGAACTGTCGGAGACACAAATCTACAATGGACATAGTGTAAAATGGTCCAATTCAAGTAAGTTATTCATTTGGCATCAATCGAAGTGATAGAAATCAAGTTTTAATGAAAATTATCAAACTCGGCCAAAACATGCTTTTCAGCCCCTGAAAAGCACATTTTGGCCATAAAAACTGAATATGTCCCCTGCAACCAAACGAACTGTCAGAGACACAAATCTACAATGGACATAGTGTAAAATGGTCCAATTCAAGTAAGTTATTCATTTGGCATCATTCGAAGTGATAGAAATTAAGTTTTAATGAAAATTATCATACTCTGCCAAAACATGCTTTTCAGCCTCTGAAAAGCACATTTTGGCCATAAAAACTGAAAATGTCCCCTGCAACCAAACGAACTGTCGGAGACACAAATCTACAATGGACATAGTGTAAAATGGTCAAATTCAAGTAAGTTATTCATTTGGCATCATTCGAAGTGATAGAAATCAAGTTTTAATGAAAATTATCATACTCGGCCAAAACATGCTTTTCACCTCTGAAAAGCACATTTTGGCCATAAAAACTGAATATGTCCCCTGCAACCAAACGAACTGTCAGAGACACAAATCTACAATTGACATAGTCTAAAATGGTCCAATTCAAGTAAGTTATTCATTTGGCATCGTTCGAAGTGATAGAATTCAAGTTTTAATGAAAATTATCATACTCGGCCAAAACATGCTTTTCAGCCCCTGAAAAGCACATTTTGGCCATAAAAACTGAATATGTCCCCTGCAACCAAACGAACTGTCAGAGACACAAATCTACAATGGACATAGTGTAAAATGGTCCAATTCAAGTAAATTATTCATTTGGCATCATTCGAAGTGATAGAAATTAAGTTTTAATGAAAATTATCATACTCGGCCAAAACATGCTTTTCAGCCTCTGAAAAGCACATTTTGGCCATAAAAACTGAAAATGTCCCCTGCAACCAAACGAACTGTCGGAGACACAAATCTACAATGGACATAGTGTAAAATGGTCCAATTCAAGTAAGTTATTCATTTGGCATCAATCGAAGTGATAGAAATCAAGTTTTAATGAAAATTATCAAACTCGGCCAAAACATGCTTTTCAGCCCCTGAAAAGCACATTTTGGCCATAAAAACTGAATATGTCCCCTGCAACCAAACGAACTGTCAGAGACACAAATCTACAATGGACATAGTGTAAAATGGTCCAATTCAAGTAAGTTATTCATTTGGCATCAACCGAAGTGATAGAAATTAAGTTTTAATGAAAATTATCATACTCTGCCAAAACATGCTTTTCAGCCTCTGAAAAGCACATTTTGGCCATAAAAACTGAAAATGTCCCCTGCAACCAAACGAACTGTCGGAGACACAAATCTACAATGGACATAGTGTAAAATGGTCAAATTCAAGTAAGTTATTCATTTGGCATCATTCGAAGTGATAGAAATCAAGTTTTAATGAAAATTATCATACTCGGCCAAAACATGCTTTTCAGCCTCTGAAAAGCACATTTTGGCCATAAAAACTGAATATGTCCCCTGCAACCAAACGAACTGTCAGAGACACAAATCTACAATGGACATAGTGTAAAATGGTCCAATTCAAGTAAGTTATTCATTTGGCATCATTCGAAGTGATAGAAATCAAGTTTTAATGAAAATTATCATACTCGGCCAAAACATGCTTTTCAGCCCCTGAAAAGCACATTTTGGCCATAAAAACTGAATATGTCCCCTGCAACCAAACGAACTGTCGGAGACACAAATCTACAATGGACATAGTGTAAAATGGTCCAATTCAAGTAAGTTATTCATTTGGCATCATTCGAAGAGATAGAAATTAAGTTTTAATGAAAATTATCATACTCTGCCAAAACATGCTTTTCAGCCTCTGAAAAGCACATTTTGGCCATAAAAACTGAAAATGTCCCCTGCAACCAAACGAACTGTCGGAGACACAAATCTACAATGGACATAGTGTAAAATGGTCCAATTCAAGTAAGTTATTCATTTGGCATCATTCGAATGGATAGAAATCAAGTTTTAATGAAAATTATCATATTCTGCCAAAACGTGCTTTTCAGCCCCTGAAAAGCACATTTTGGCCATAAAAACTGAATATGTCCCCTGCAACGAAATGAACTGTCAGAGACACAAATCTACAATGGACATAGTGTAAAATGGTCCAATTCAAGTAAGTTATTCATTTGGCATCATTCGAATGGATAGAAATCAAGTTTTAATGAAAATTATCATACTCGGCCAAAACATGCTTTTCAGCCTCTGAAAAGCACATTTTGGCCATAAAAACTGAAAATGTCCCCTGCAACCAAACGAACTGTCGGAGACACAAATCTACAATGGACATAGTGTAAAATGGTCCAATTCAAGTAAGTTATTCATTTGGCATCATTCGAATGGATAGAAATCAAGTTTTAATGAAAATTATCATACTCTGCCAAAACGTGCTTTTCAGCCCCTGAAAAGCACATTTTGGCCATAAAAACTGAATATGTCCCCTGCAACGAAATGAACTGTCAGAGACACAAATCTACAATGGACATAGTGTAAAATGGTCCAATTCAAGTAAGTTATTCATTTGGCATCATTCGAATGGATAGAAATCAAGTTTTAATGAAAATTATCATACTCGGCCAAAACATGCTTTTCAGCCTCTGAAAAGCACATTTTGGCCATAAAAACTGAAAATGTCCCCTGCAACCAAACGAACTGTCGGAGACACAAATCTACAATGGACATAGTGTAAAATGGTCCAATTCAAGTAAGTTATTCATTTGGCATCATTCGAAGAGATAGAAATTAAGTTTTAATGAAAATTATCATACTCTGCCAAAACATGCTTTTCAGCCTCTGAAAAGCACATTTTGGCCATAAAAACTGAAAATGTCCCCTGCAACCAAACGAACTGTTGGAGACACAAATCTTTAATGGACATAGTGTAAAATGGTCCAATTCAAGTAAGTTATTCATTTGGCATCATTCGAATGGATAGAAATCAAGTTTTAATGAAAATTATCATATTCTGCCAAAACGTGCTTTTCAGCCCCTGAAAAGCACATTTTGGCCATAAAAACTGAATATGTCCCCTGCAACGAAATGAACTGTCAGAGACACAAATCTACAATGGACATAGTGTAAAATGGTCCAATTCAAGTAAGTTATTCATTTGGCATCATTCGAATGGATAGAAATCAAGTTTTAATGAAAATTATCATACTCGGCCAAAACATGCTTTTCAGCCTCTGAAAAGCACATTTTGGCCATAAAAACTGAAAATGTCCCCTGCAACCAAACGAACTGTCGGAGACACAAATCTACAATGGACATAGTGTAAAATGGTCCAATTCAAGTAAGTTATTCATTTGGCATCATTCGAATGGATAGAAATCAAGTTTTAATGAAAATTATCATACTCTGCCAAAACGTGCTTTTCAGCCCCTGAAAAGCACATTTTGGCCATAAAAACTGAATATGTCCCCTGCAAACAAACGAACTGTCAGAGACACAAATCTACAATGGACATAGTGTAAAATGGTCCAATTCAAGTAAATTATTCATTTGGCATCATTCGAAGTGATAGAAATCAAGTTTTAATGAAAATTATCATACTCCGCCAAAACATGCTTTTCAGCCTCTGAAAAGCACATTTTGGCCATAAAAACTGAATATGTCCCCTGCAACCAAACGAACTGTCAGAGACACAAATCTACAATGGACATAGTGTAAAATGGTCCAATTCAAGTAAGTTATTCATTTGGCATCATTCGAAGTGATAGAAATTAAGTTTTAATGAAAATTATCATACTCTGCCAAAACATGCTTTTCAGCCTCTGAAAAGCACATTTTGGCCATAAAAACTGAAAATGTCCCCTGCAACCAAACGAACTGTCGGAGACACAAATCTACAATGGACATAGTGTAAAATGGTCCAATTCAAGTAAGTTATTCATTTGGCATCATTCGAAGTGATAGAAATTAAGTTTTAATGTAAATTATCATACTCGGCCAAAACATGCTTTTCAGCCTCTGAAAAGCACATTTTGGCCATAAAAACTGAAAATGTCCCCTGCAACCAAACGAACTGTCGGACACACAAATCTACAATGGACATAGTGTAAAATGGTCCAATTCAAGTAAGTTATTCATTTGGCATCATTCGAAGTGATAGAAATCAAGTTTTAATGAAAATTATCATACTCGGCCAAAACATGCTTTTCAGCCTTTGAAAAGCACATTTTGGCCATAAAAACTGAATATGTCCCCTGCAACCAAACGAACTGTCAGAGACACAAATCTACAATGGACATAGTGTAAAATGGTCCAATTCAAGTAAGTTATTCATTTGGCATCGTTCGAAGTGATAGAAATCAAGTTTTAATGAAAATTATCATACTCGGCCAAAACATGCTTTTCAGCCCCTGAAAAGCACATTTTGGCCATAAAAACTGAATATATCCCCTGCAACCAAACGAACTGTCAGAGACACAAATCTACAATGGACATAGTGTAAAATGGTCCAATTCAAGTAAATTATTCATTTGGCATCATTCGAAGTGATAGAAATTAAGTTTTAATGAAAATTATCATACTCGGCCAAAACATGCTTTTCAGCCTCTGAAAAGCACATTTTGGCCATAAAAACTGAAAATGTCCCCTGCAACCAAACGAACTGTCGGAGACACAAATCTACAATGGACATAGTGTAAAATGGTCCAATTCAAGTAAGTTATTCATTTGGCATCAATCGAAGTGATAGAAATCAAGTTTTAATGAAAATTATCAAACTCGGCCAAAACATGCTTTTCAGCCCCTGAAAAGCACATTTTGGCCATAAAAACTGAATATGTCCCCTGCAACCAAACGAACTGTCAGAGACACAAATCTACAATGGACATAGTGTAAAATGGTCCAATTCAAGTAAGTTATTCATTTGGCATCATTCGAAGTGATAGAAATTAAGTTTTAATGAAAATTATCATACTCTGCCAAAACATGCTTTTCAGCCTCTGAAAAGCACATTTTGGCCATAAAAACTGAAAATGTCCCCTGCAACCAAACGAACTGTCGGAGACACAAATCTACAATGGACATAGTGTAAAATGGTCAAATTCAAGTAAGTTATTCATTTGGCATCATTCGAAGTGATAGAAATCAAGTTTTAATGAAAATTATCATACTCGGCCAAAACATGCTTTTCACCTCTGAAAAGCACATTTTGGCCATAAAAACTGAATATGTCCCCTGCAACCAAACGAACTGTCAGAGACACAAATCTACAATTGACATAGTCTAAAATGGTCCAATTCAAGTAAGTTATTCATTTGGCATCATTCGAAGTGATAGAAATCAAGTTTTAATGAAAATTATCATACTCGGCCAAAACATGCTTTTCAGCCCCTGAAAAGCACATTTTGGCCATAAAAACTGAATATGTCCCCTGCAACCAAACGAACTGTCAGAGACACAAATCTACAATGGACATAGTGTAAAATGGTCCAATTCAAGTAAGTTATTCATTTGGCATCATTCGAAGTGATAGAAATTAAGTTTTAATGTAAATTATCATACTCGGCCAAAACATGCTTTTCAGTCCCTGAAAAGCACATTTTGGCCTTAAAAACTGAATATGTCCCCTGCAACCAAACGAACTGTCGGAGACACAAATCTACAATGGACATAGTGTAAAATGGTCCAATTCAAGCAAATTATTCATTTGGCATCATTCGAAGTGATAGAAATCAAGTTTTAATGAAAATTATCATACTCGGCCAAAACATGCTTTTCAGCCTCTGAAAAGCACATTTTGGCCATAAAAACTGAAAATGTCCCCTGCAACCAAACGAACTGTCGGAGACACAAATCTACAATGGACATAGTGTAAAATGGTCCAATTCAAGTAAGTTATTCATTTGGCATCATTCGAAGTGATAGAAATTAAGTTTTAATGAAAATCATCATACCTGGCCAAAACATGCTTTTCAGCCCCTGAAAAGCACATTTTGGCCATAAAAACTGAAAATGTCCCCTGCAACCAAACGAACTGTCGGAGACACAAATCTACAATTGACATAGTGTAAAATGGTCCAATTCAAGTAAGTTATTCATTTGGCATCGTTCGAAGTGATAGAAATCAAGTTTTAATGAAAATTATCATACTCGGCCAAAACATGCTTTTCAGCCCCTGAAAAGCACATTTTGGCCATAAAAACTGAATATGTCCCCTGCAACCAAACGAACTGTCAGAGACACAAATCTACAATGGACATAGTGTAAAATGGTCCAATTCAAGTAAATTATTCATTTGGCATCATTCGAAGTGATAGAAATTAAGTTTTAATGAAAATTATCATACTCGGCCAAAACATGCTTTTCAGCCTCTGAAAAGCACATTTTGGCCATAAAAACTGAATATGTCCCCTGCAACCAAACGAACTGTCAGAGACACAAATCTACAATGGACATACTGTAAAATGGTCCAATTCAAGTAAGTTATTCATTTGGCATCGTTCGAAGTGATAGAAATCAAGTTTTAATGAAAATTATCATACTCGGCCAAAACATGCTTTTCAGCCCCTGAAAAGCACATTTTGGCCATAAAAACTGAATATGTCCCCTGCAACCAAACGAACTGTCAGAGACACAAATCTACAATGGACATAGTGTAAAATGGTCCAATTCAAGTAAATTATTCATTTGGCATCATTCGAAGTGATAGAAATTAAGTTTTAATGAAAATTATCATACTCGGCCAAAACATGCTTTTCAGCCTCTGAAAAGCACATTTTGGCCATAAAAACTGAAAATGTCCCCTGCAACCAAACGAACTGTCGGAGACACAAATCTACAATGGACATAGTGTAAAATGGTCCAATTCAAGTAAGTTATTCATTTGGCATCAATCGAAGTGATAGAAATCAAGTTTTAATGAAAATTATCAAACTCGGCCAAAACATGCTTTTCAGCCCCTGAAAAGCACATTTTGGCCATAAAAACTGAATATGTCCCCTGCAACCAAACGAACTGTCAGAGACACAAATCTACAATGGACATAGTGTAAAATGGTCCAATTCAAGTAAGTTATTCATTTGGCATCATTCGAAGTGATAGAAATTAAGTTTTAATGAAAATTATCATACTCTGCCAAAACATGCTTTTCAGCCTCTGAAAAGCACATTTTGGCCATAAAAACTGAAAATGTCCCCTGCAACCAAACGAACTGTCGGAGACACAAATCTACAATGGACATAGTGTAAAATGGTCAAATTCAAGTAAGTTATTCATTTGGCATCATTCGAAGTGATAGAAATCAAGTTTTAATGAAAATTATCATACTCGGCCAAAACATGCTTTTCACCTCTGAAAAGCACATTTTGGCCATAAAAACTGAATATGTCCCCTGCAACCAAACGAACTGTCAGAGACACAAATCTACAATTGACATAGTCTAAAATGGTCCAATTCAAGTAAGTTATTCATTTGGCATCGTTCGAAGTGATAGAAATCAAGTTTTAATGAAAATTATCATACTCGGCCAAAACATGCTTTTCAGCCCCTGAAAAGCACATTTTGGCCATAAAAACTGAATATGTCCCCTGCAACCAAACGAACTGTCAGAGACACAAATCTACAATGGACATAGTGTAAAATGGTCCAATTCAAGTAAATTATTCATTTGGCATCATTCGAAGTGATAGAAATTAAGTTTTAATGAAAATTATCATACTCGGCCAAAACATGCTTTTCAGCCTCTGAAAAGCACATTTTGGCCATAAAAACTGAAAATGTCCCCTGCAACCAAACGAACTGTCGGAGACACAAATCTACAATGGACATAGTGTGAAATGGTCCAATTCAAGTAAGTTATTCATTTGGCATCAATCGAAGTGATAGAAATCAAGTTTTAATGAAAATTATCAAACTCGGCCAAAACATGCTTTTCAGCCCCTGAAAAGCACATTTTGGCCATAAAAACTGAATATGTCCCCTGCAACCAAACGAACTGTCAGAGACACAAATCTACAATGGACATAGTGTAAAATGGTCCAATTCAAGTAAGTTATTCATTTGGCATCAACCGAAGTGATAGAAATTAAGTTTTAATGAAAATTATCATACTCTGCCAAAACATGCTTTTCAGCCTCTGAAAAGCACATTTTGGCCATAAAAACTGAAAATGTCCCCTGCAACCAAACGAACTGTCGGAGACACAAATCTACAATGGACATAGTGTAAAATGGTCAAATTCAAGTAAGTTATTCATTTGGCATCATTCGAAGTGATAGAAATCAAGTTTTAATGAAAATTATCATACTCGGCCAAAACATGCTTTTCAGCCTCTGAAAAGCACATTTTGGCCATAAAAACTGAATATGTCCCCTGCAACCAAACGAACTGTCAGAGACACAAATCTACAATGGACATAGTGTAAAATGGTCCAATTCAAGTAAGTTATTCATTTGGCATCATTCGAAGTGATAGAAATCAAGTTTTAATGAAAATTATCATACTCGGCCAAAACATGCTTTTCAGCCCCTGAAAAGCACATTTTGGCCATAAAAACTGAATATGTCCCCTGCAACCAAACGAACTGTCGGAGACACAAATCTACAATGGACATAGTGTAAAATGGTCCAATTCAAGTAAGTTATTCATTTGGCATCATTCGAAGAGATAGAAATTAAGTTTTAATGAAAATTATCATACTCTGCCAAAACATGCTTTTCAGCCTCTGAAAAGCACATTTTGGCCATAAAAACTGAAAATGTCCCCTGCAACCAAACGAACTGTCGGAGACACAAATCTACAATGGACATAGTGTAAAATGGTCCAATTCAAGTAAGTTATTCATTTGGCATCATTCGAATGGATAGAAATCAAGTTTTAATGAAAATTATCATATTCTGCCAAAACGTGCTTTTCAGCCCCTGAAAAGCACATTTTGGCCATAAAAACTGAATATGTCCCCTGCAACGAAATGAACTGTCAGAGACACAAATCTACAATGGACATAGTGTAAAATGGTCCAATTCAAGTAAGTTATTCATTTGGCATCATTCGAATGGATAGAAATCAAGTTTTAATGAAAATTATCATACTCGGCCAAAACATGCTTTTCAGCCTCTGAAAAGCACATTTTGGCCATAAAAACTGAAAATGTCCCCTGCAACCAAACGAACTGTCGGAGACACAAATCTACAATGGACATAGTGTAAAATGGTCCAATTCAAGTAAGTTATTCATTTGGCATCATTCGAATGGATAGAAATCAAGTTTTAATGAAAATTATCATATTCTGCCAAAACGTGGTTTTCAGCCCCTGAAAAGCACATTTTGGCCATAAAAACTGAATATGTCCCCTGCAACGAAATGAACTGTCAGAGACACAAATCTACAATGGACATTATGTAAAATGGTCCAATTCAAGTAAGTTATTCATTTGGCATCATTTGAATGGATAGAAATCAAGTTTTAATGAAAATTATCATACTCGGCCAAAACATGCTTTTCAGCCTCTGAAAAGCACATTTTGGCCATAAAAACTGAATATGTCCCCTGCAACCAAACGAACTGTCAGAGACACAAATCTACAATGGACATAGTGTAAAATGGTCCAATTCAAGTAAGTTATTCATTTGGCATCATTCGAAGTGATAGAAATCAAGTTTTAATGAAAATTATCATACTCGGCCAAAACATGCTTTTCAGCCTCTGAAAAGCACATTTTGGCCATAAAAACTGAATATGTCCCCTGCAACCAAACGAACTGTCAGAGACACAAATCTACAATGGACATAGTGTAAAATGGTCCAATTCAAGTAAGTTATTCATTTGGCATCATTCGAAGTGATAGAAATCAAGTTTTAATGAAAATTATCATACTCGGCCAAAACATGCTTTTCAGCCCCTGAAAAGCACATTTTGGCCATAAAAACTGAATATGTCCCCTGCAACCAAACGAACTGTCAGAGACACAAATCTACAATGGACATAGTGTAAAATGGTCCAATTCAAGTAAGTTATTCATTTGGCATCATTCGAAGTGATAGAAATCAAGTTTTAATGAAAATTATCATACTCGGCCAAAACATGCTTTTCAGCCCCTGAAAAGCACATTTTGGCCATAAAAACTGAATATGTCCCCTGCAACCAAACGAACTGTCAGAGACACAAATCTACAATGGACATAGTGTAAAATGGTCCAATTCAAGTAAGTTATTCATTTGGCATCATCCGAAGTGATAGAAATTAAGTTTTAATGTAAATTATCATACTCGGCCAAAACATGCTTTTCAGTCCCTGAAAAGCACATTTTGGCCATAAAAACTGAATATGTCCCCTGCAACCAAACGAACTGTCAGAGACACAAATCTACAATGGACATAGTGTAAAATGGTCCAATTCAAGTAAATTATTCATTTGGCATCATTCGAAGTGATAGAAATCAAGTTTTAATGAAAATTATCATACTCGGCCAAAACATGCTTTTCAGCCTCTGAAAAGCACATTTTGGCCATAAAAACTGAAAATGTCCCCTGCAACCAAACGAACTGTCGGAGACACAAATCTACAATGGACATAGTGTAAAATGGTCCAATTCAAGTAAGTTATTCATTTGGCATCATTCGAAGTGATAGAAATCAAGTTTTAATGAAAATTACCATACTCGGCCAAAACATGCTTTTCAGCCTCTGAAAAGCACATTTTGGCCATAAAAACTGAAAATGTCCCCTGCAACCAAACGAACTGTCGGAGACACAAATCTACAATGGACATAGTGTAAAATGGTCCAATTCAAGTAAGTTATTCATTTGGCATCATTCGAAGTGATAGAAATCAAGTTTTAATGAAAATTACCATACTCGGCCAAAACATGCTTTTCAGCCTCTGAAAAGCACATTTTGGCCATAAAAACTGAAAATGTCCCCTGCAACCAAACGAACTGTCGGAGACACAAATCTACAATGGACATAGTGTAAAATGGTCCAATTCAAGTAAGTTATTCATTTGGCATCATTCGAATGGATAGAAATCAAGTTTTAATGAAAATTATCATACTCTGCCAAAACGTGCTTTTCAGCCCCTGAAAAGCACATTTTGGCCATAAAAACTGAATATATCCCCTGCAAACAAACGAACTGTCAGAGACACAAATCTACAATGGACATAGTGTAAAATGGTCCAAATTCAAGTAAATTATTCATTTGGCATCATTCGAAGTGATAGAAATCAAGTTTTAATGAAAATTATCATACTCAGCCAAAACATGCTTTTCAGCCTCTGAAAAGCACATTTTGGCCATAAAAACTGAATATGTCCCCTGCAACCAAACGAACTGTCAGAGACACAAATCTACAATGGACATAGTGTAAAATGGTCCAATTCAAGTAAGTTATTCATTTGGCATCATTCGAATGGAAAGAAATCAAGTTTCAATGAAAATTATCATATTCTGCCAAAACGTGCTTTTCAGCCCCTGAAAAGCACATTTTGGCCATAAAAACTGAATATGTCCCCTGCAACGAAATGAACTGTCAGAGACACAAATCTACAATGGACATAGTGTAAAATGGTCCAATTCAAGTAAGTTATTCATTTGGCATCATTCGAAGTGATAGAAATTAAGTTTTAATGTAAATTATCATACTCGGCCAAAACATGCTTTTCAGCCTCTGAAAAGCACATTTTGGCCATAAAAACTGAAAATGTCCCCTGCAACCAAACGAACTGTCAGAGACACAAATCTACAATGGACATAGTGTAAAATGGTCCAATTCAAGTAAGTTATTCATTTGGCATCATTCGAAGTGATAGAAATTAAGTTTTAATGAAAATTATCATACTCTGCCAAAACATGCTTTTCAGCCTCTGAAAAGCACATTTTGGCCATAAAAACTGAAAATGTCCCCTGCAACCAAACAAACTGTCGGAGACACAAATCTACAATGGACATAGTGTAAAATGGTCCAATTCAAGTAAGTTATTCATTTGGCATCAATCGAAGTGATAGAAATCAAGTTTTAATGAAAATTATCAAACTCGGCCAAAACATGCTTTTCAGCCCCTGAAAAGCACATTTTGGCCATAAAAACTGAATATGTCCCCTGCAACCAAACGAACTGTCAGAGACACAAATCTACAATGGACATAGTGTAAAATGGTCCAATTCAAGTAAGTTATTCATTTGGCATCATTCGAAGTGATAGAAATTAAGTTTTAATGAAAATTATCATACTCTGCCAAAACATGCTTTTCAGCCTCTGAAAAGCACATTTTGGCCATAAAAACTGAAAATGTCCCCTGCAACCAAACGAACTGTCGGAGACACAAATCTACAATGGACATAGTGTAAAATGGTCAAATTCAAGTAAGTTATTCATTTGGCATCATTCGAAGTGATAGAAATCAAGTTTTAATGAAAATTATCATACTCGGCCAAAACATGCTTTTCAGCCTCTGAAAAGCATATTTTGGCCATAAAAACTGAATATGTCCCCTGCAACCAAACGAACTGTCAGAGACACAAATCTACAATGGACATAGTGTAAAATGGTCCAATTCAAGTAAGTTATTCATTTGGCATCATTCGAAGTGATAGAAATCAAGTTTTAATGAAAATTATCATACTCGGCCAAAACATGCTTTTCAGCCCCTGAAAAGCACATTTTGGCCATAAAAACTGAATATGTCCCCTGCAACCAAACGAACTGTCAGAGACACAAATCTACAATGGACATAGTGTAAAATGGTCCAATTCAACTAAATTATTCATTTGGCATCATTCGAAGTGATAGAAATCAAGTTTTAATGAAAATTATCATACTCGGCCAAAACATGCTTTTCAGCCTCTGAAAAGCACATTTTGGCCATAAAAACTGAAAATGTCCCCTGCAACCAAACGAACTGTCGGAGACACAAATCTACAATGGACATAGTGTAAAATGGTCCAATTCAAGTAAGTTATTCATTTGGCATCATTTGAATGGATAGAAATCAAGTTTTAATGAAAATTATCATATTCTGCCAAAACGTGCTTTTCAGCCCATGAAAAGCACATTTTGGCCATAAAAACTGAATATGTCCCCTGCAACGAAATGAACTGTCAGAGACACAAATCTACAATGGACATAGTGTAAAATGGTCCAATTCAAGTAAGTTATTCATTTGGCATCATTCGAAGTGATAGAAATCAAGTTTTAATGAAAATTACCATACTCGGCCAAAACATGCTTTTCAGCCTCTGAAAAGCACATTTTGGCCATAAAAACTGAAAATGTCCCCTGCAACCAAACGAACTGTCGGAGACACAAATCTACAATGGACATAGTGTAAAATGGTCCAATTCAAGTAAGTTATTCATTTGGCATCATTCGAAGTGATAGAAATCAAGTTTTAATGAAAATTATCATACTCGGCCAAAACATGCTTTTCAGCCCCTGAAAAGCACATTTTGGCCATAAAAACTGAATATGTCCCCTGCAACCAAACGAACTGTCAGAGACACAAATCTACAATGGACATAGTGTAAAATGGTCCAATTCAAGTAAGTTATTCATTTGGCATCATTCGAAGTGATAGAAATCAAGTTTTAATGAAAATTATCATACTCGGCCAAAACATGCTTTTCAGCCCCTGAAAAGCACATTTTGGCCATAAAAACTGAATATGTCCCCTGCAACCAAACGAACTGTCAGAGACACAAATCTACAATGGACATAGTGTAAAATGGTCCAATTCAAGTAAGTTATTCATTTGGCATCATTCGAATGGATTGAAATCAAGTTTTAATGAAAATTATCATACTCGGCCAAAACATGCTTTTCAGCCTCTGAAAAGCACATTTTGGCCATAAAAACTGAAAATGTCCCCTGCAACCAAACGAACTGTCGGAGACACAAATCTACAATGGACATAGTGTAAAATGGTCCAATTCAAGTAAGTTATTCATTTGGCATCATTCGAAGTGATAGAAATCAAGTTTTAATGAAAATTACCATACTCGGCCAAAACATGCTTTTCAGCCTCTAAAAACACATTTTGGCCATAAAAACTGAAAATGTCCCCTGCAACCAAACGAACTGTCGGAGACACAAATCTACAATGGACATAGTGTAAAATGGTCCAATTCAAGTAAGTTATACATTTGGCATCAATCGAAGTGATAGAAATCAAGTTTTAATGAAAATTATCAAACTCGGCCAAAACATGCTTTTCAGCCCCTGAAAAGCACATTTTGGCCATAAAAACTGAATTTGTCCCCTGCAACCAAACGAACTGTCAGAGACACAAATCTACAATGGACATAGTGTAAAATGGTCCAATTCAAGTAAGTTATTCATTTGGCATCATTCGAAGTGATAGAAATCAAGTTTTAATGAAAATTATCATACTCGGCCAAAACATGCTTTTCAGCCTCTGAAAAGCACATTTTGGCCATAAAAACTGAATATGTCCCCTGCAACCAAACGAACTGTCAGAGACACAAATCTACAATGGACATAGTGTAAAATGGTCCAATTCAAGCAAATTATTCATTTGGCATCATTCGAAGTGATAGAAATTAAGTTTTAATGAAAATTATCATACTCTGCCAAAACATGCTTTTCAGCCTCTGAAAAGCACATTTTGCCATAAAAACTGAAAATGTCCCCTGCAACCAAACAAACTGTCGGAGACACAAATCTACAATGGACATAGTGTAAAATGGTCCAATTCAAGTAAGTTATTCATTTGGCATCATTCGAAGTGATAGAAATTAAGTTTTAATGAAAATTATCATACTCTGCCAAAACATGCTTTTCAGCCTCTGAAAAGCACATTTTGGCCATAAAAACTGAAAATGTCCCCTGCAACCAAACGAACTGTCGGAGACACAAATCTACAATGGACATAGTGTAAAATGGTCAAATTCAAGTAAGTTATTCATTTGGCATCATTCGAAGTGATAGAAATCAAGTTTTAATGAAAATTATCATACTCGGCCAAAACATGCTTTTCAGCCTCTGAAAAGCATATTTTGGCCATAAAAACTGAATATGTCCCCTGCAACCAAACGAACTGTCAGAGACACAAATCTACAATGGACATAGTGTAAAATGGTCCAATTCAAGTAAGTTATTCATTTGGCATCATTCGAAGTGATAGAAATCAAGTTTTAATGAAAATTATCATACTCGGCCAAAACATGCTTTTCAGCCCCTGAAAAGCACATTTTGGCCATAAAAACTGAATATGTCCCCTGCAACCAAACGAACTGTCAGAGACACAAATCTACAATGGACATAGTGTAAAATGGTCCAATTCAAGTAAATTATTCATTTGGCATCATTCGAAGTGATAGAAATTAAGTTTTAATGAAAATTATCATACTCGGCCAAAACATGCTTTTCAGCCTCTGAAAAGCACATTTTGGCCATAAAAACTGAATATGTCCCCTGCAACCAAACGAACTGTCAGAGACACAAATCTACAATGGACATACTGTAAAATGGTCCAATTCAAGTAAGTTATTCATTTGGCATCGTTCGAAGTGATAGAAATCAAGTTTTAATGAAAATTATCATACTCGGCCAAAACATGCTTTTCAGCCCCTGAAAAGCACATTTTGGCCATAAAAACTGAATATGTCCCCTGCAACCAAACGAACTGTCAGAGACACAAATCTACAATGGACATAGTGTAAAATGGTCCAATTCAAGTAAATTATTCATTTGGCATCATTCGAAGTGATAGAAATTAAGTTTTAATGAAAATTATCATACTCGGCCAAAACATGCTTTTCAGCCTCTGAAAAGCACATTTTGGCCATAAAAACTGAAAATGTCCCCTGCAACCAAACGAACTGTCGGAGACACAAATCTACAATGGACATAGTGTAAAATGGTCCAATTCAAGTAAGTTATTCATTTGGCATCAATCGAAGTGATAGAAATCAAGTTTTAATGAAAATTATCAAACTCGGCCAAAACATGCTTTTCAGCCCCTGAAAAGCACATTTTGGCCATAAAAACTGAATATGTCCCCTGCAACCAAACGAACTGTCAGAGACACAAATCTACAATGGACATAGTGTAAAATGGTCCAATTCAAGTAAGTTATTCATTTGGCATCATTCGAAGTGATAGAAATTAAGTTTTAATGAAAATTATCATACTCTGCCAAAACATGCTTTTCAGCCTCTGAAAAGCACATTTTGGCCATAAAAACTGAAAATGTCCCCTGCAACCAAACGAACTGTCGGAGACACAAATCTACAATGGACATAGTGTAAAATGGTCAAATTCAAGTAAGTTATTCATTTGGCATCATTCGAAGTGATAGAAATCAAGTTTTAATGAAAATTATCATACTCGGCCAAAACATGCTTTTCACCTCTGAAAAGCACATTTTGGCCATAAAAACTGAATATGTCCCCTGCAACCAAACGAACTGTCAGAGACACAAATCTACAATTGACATAGTCTAAAATGGTCCAATTCAAGTAAGTTATTCATTTGGCATCGTTCGAAGTGATAGAAATCAAGTTTTAATGAAAATTATCATACTCGGCCAAAACATGCTTTTCAGCCCCTGAAAAGCACATTTTGGCCATAAAAACTGAATATGTCCCCTGCAACCAAACGAACTGTCAGAGACACAAATCTACAATGGACATAGTGTAAAATGGTCCAATTCAAGTAAATTATTCATTTGGCATCATTCGAAGTGATAGAAATTAAGTTTTAATGAAAATTATCATACTCGGCCAAAACATGCTTTTCAGCCTCTGAAAAGCACATTTTGGCCATAAAAACTGAAAATGTCCCCTGCAACCAAACGAACTGTCGGAGACACAAATCTACAATGGACATAGTGTGAAATGGTCCAATTCAAGTAAGTTATTCATTTGGCATCAATCGAAGTGATAGAAATCAAGTTTTAATGAAAATTATCAAACTCGGCCAAAACATGCTTTTCAGCCCCTGAAAAGCACATTTTGGCCATAAAAACTGAATATGTCCCCTGCAACCAAACGAACTGTCAGAGACACAAATCTACAATGGACATAGTGTAAAATGGTCCAATTCAAGTAAGTTATTCATTTGGCATCAACCGAAGTGATAGAAATTAAGTTTTAATGAAAATTATCATACTCTGCCAAAACATGCTTTTCAGCCTCTGAAAAGCACATTTTGGCCATAAAAACTGAAAATGTCCCCTGCAACCAAACGAACTGTCGGAGACACAAATCTACAATGGACATAGTGTAAAATGGTCAAATTCAAGTAAGTTATTCATTTGGCATCATTCGAAGTGATAGAAATCAAGTTTTAATGAAAATTATCATACTCGGCCAAAACATGCTTTTCAGCCTCTGAAAAGCACATTTTGGCCATAAAAACTGAATATGTCCCCTGCAACCAAACGAACTGTCAGAGACACAAATCTACAATGGACATAGTGTAAAATGGTCCAATTCAAGTAAGTTATTCATTTGGCATCATTCGAAGTGATAGAAATCAAGTTTTAATGAAAATTATCATACTCGGCCAAAACATGCTTTTCAGCCCCTGAAAAGCACATTTTGGCCATAAAAACTGAATATGTCCCCTGCAACCAAACGAACTGTCGGAGACACAAATCTACAATGGACATAGTGTAAAATGGTCCAATTCAAGTAAGTTATTCATTTGGCATCATTCGAAGAGATAGAAATTAAGTTTTAATGAAAATTATCATACTCTGCCAAAACATGCTTTTCAGCCTCTGAAAAGCACATTTTGGCCATAAAAACTGAAAATGTCCCCTGCAACCAAACGAACTGTCGGAGACACAAATCTACAATGGACATAGTGTAAAATGGTCCAATTCAAGTAAGTTATTCATTTGGCATCATTCGAATGGATAGAAATCAAGTTTTAATGAAAATTATCATATTCTGCCAAAACGTGCTTTTCAGCCCCTGAAAAGCACATTTTGGCCATAAAAACTGAATATGTCCCCTGCAACGAAATGAACTGTCAGAGACACAAATCTACAATGGACATAGTGTAAAATGGTCCAATTCAAGTAAGTTATTCATTTGGCATCATTCGAATGGATAGAAATCAAGTTTTAATGAAAATTATCATACTCGGCCAAAACATGCTTTTCAGCCTCTGAAAAGCACATTTTGGCCATAAAAACTGAAAATGTCCCCTGCAACCAAACGAACTGTCGGAGACACAAATCTACAATGGACATAGTGTAAAATGGTCCAATTCAAGTAAGTTATTCATTTGGCATCATTCGAATGGATAGAAATCAAGTTTTAATGAAAATTATCATATTCTGCCAAAACGTGGTTTTCAGCCCCTGAAAAGCACATTTTGGCCATAAAAACTGAATATGTCCCCTGCAACGAAATGAACTGTCAGAGACACAAATCTACAATGGACATTATGTAAAATGGTCCAATTCAAGTAAGTTATTCATTTGGCATCATTTGAATGGATAGAAATCAAGTTTTAATGAAAATTATCATACTCGGCCAAAACATGCTTTTCAGCCTCTGAAAAGCACATTTTGGCCATAAAAACTGAATATGTCCCCTGCAACCAAACGAACTGTCAGAGACACAAATCTACAATGGACATAGTGTAAAATGGTCCAATTCAAGTAAGTTATTCATTTGGCATCATTCGAAGTGATAGAAATCAAGTTTTAATGAAAATTATCATACTCGGCCAAAACATGCTTTTCAGCCTCTGAAAAGCACATTTTGGCCATAAAAACTGAATATGTCCCCTGCAACCAAACGAACTGTCAGAGACACAAATCTACAATGGACATAGTGTAAAATGGTCCAATTCAAGTAAGTTATTCATTTGGCATCATTCGAAGTGATAGAAATCAAGTTTTAATGAAAATTATCATACTCGGCCAAAACATGCTTTTCAGCCCCTGAAAAGCACATTTTGGCCATAAAAACTGAATATGTCCCCTGCAACCAAACGAACTGTCAGAGACACAAATCTACAATGGACATAGTGTAAAATGGTCCAATTCAAGTAAGTTATTCATTTGGCATCATTCGAAGTGATAGAAATCAAGTTTTAATGAAAATTATCATACTCGGCCAAAACATGCTTTTCAGCCCCTGAAAAGCACATTTTGGCCATAAAAACTGAATATGTCCCCTGCAACCAAACGAACTGTCAGAGACACAAATCTACAATGGACATAGTGTAAAATGGTCCAATTCAAGTAAGTTATTCATTTGGCATCATCCGAAGTGATAGAAATTAAGTTTTAATGTAAATTATCATACTCGGCCAAAACATGCTTTTCAGTCCCTGAAAAGCACATTTTGGCCATAAAAACTGAATATGTCCCCTGCAACCAAACGAACTGTCAGAGACACAAATCTACAATGGACATAGTGTAAAATGGTCCAATTCAAGTAAATTATTCATTTGGCATCATTCGAAGTGATAGAAATCAAGTTTTAATGAAAATTATCATACTCGGCCAAAACATGCTTTTCAGCCTCTGAAAAGCACATTTTGGCCATAAAAACTGAAAATGTCCCCTGCAACCAAACGAACTGTCGGAGACACAAATCTACAATGGACATAGTGTAAAATGGTCCAATTCAAGTAAGTTATTCATTTGGCATCATTCGAAGTGATAGAAATCAAGTTTTAATGAAAATTACCATACTCGGCCAAAACATGCTTTTCAGCCTCTGAAAAGCACATTTTGGCCATAAAAACTGAAAATGTCCCCTGCAACCAAACGAACTGTCGGAGACACAAATCTACAATGGACATAGTGTAAAATGGTCCAATTCAAGTAAGTTATTCATTTGGCATCATTCGAAGTGATAGAAATCAAGTTTTAATGAAAATTACCATACTCGGCCAAAACATGCTTTTCAGCCTCTGAAAAGCACATTTTGGCCATAAAAACTGAAAATGTCCCCTGCAACCAAACGAACTGTCGGAGACACAAATCTACAATGGACATAGTGTAAAATGGTCCAATTCAAGTAAGTTATTCATTTGGCATCATTCGAATGGATAGAAATCAAGTTTTAATGAAAATTATCATACTCTGCCAAAACGTGCTTTTCAGCCCCTGAAAAGCACATTTTGGCCATAAAAACTGAATATATCCCCTGCAAACAAACGAACTGTCAGAGACACAAATCTACAATGGACATAGTGTAAAATGGTCCAAATTCAAGTAAATTATTCATTTGGCATCATTCGAAGTGATAGAAATCAAGTTTTAATGAAAATTATCATACTCAGCCAAAACATGCTTTTCAGCCTCTGAAAAGCACATTTTGGCCATAAAAACTGAATATGTCCCCTGCAACCAAACGAACTGTCAGAGACACAAATCTACAATGGACATAGTGTAAAATGGTCCAATTCAAGTAAGTTATTCATTTGGCATCATTCGAATGGAAAGAAATCAAGTTTCAATGAAAATTATCATATTCTGCCAAAACGTGCTTTTCAGCCCCTGAAAAGCACATTTTGGCCATAAAAACTGAATATGTCCCCTGCAACGAAATGAACTGTCAGAGACACAAATCTACAATGGACATAGTGTAAAATGGTCCAATTCAAGTAAGTTATTCATTTGGCATCATTCGAAGTGATAGAAATTAAGTTTTAATGTAAATTATCATACTCGGCCAAAACATGCTTTTCAGCCTCTGAAAAGCACATTTTGGCCATAAAAACTGAAAATGTCCCCTGCAACCAAACGAACTGTCAGAGACACAAATCTACAATGGACATAGTGTAAAATGGTCCAATTCAAGTAAGTTATTCATTTGGCATCATTCGAAGTGATAGAAATTAAGTTTTAATGAAAATTATCATACTCTGCCAAAACATGCTTTTCAGCCTCTGAAAAGCACATTTTGGCCATAAAAACTGAAAATGTCCCCTGCAACCAAACAAACTGTCGGAGACACAAATCTACAATGGACATAGTGTAAAATGGTCCAATTCAAGTAAGTTATTCATTTGGCATCAATCGAAGTGATAGAAATCAAGTTTTAATGAAAATTATCAAACTCGGCCAAAACATGCTTTTCAGCCCCTGAAAAGCACATTTTGGCCATAAAAACTGAATATGTCCCCTGCAACCAAACGAACTGTCAGAGACACAAATCTACAATGGACATAGTGTAAAATGGTCCAATTCAAGTAAGTTATTCATTTGGCATCATTCGAAGTGATAGAAATTAAGTTTTAATGAAAATTATCATACTCTGCCAAAACATGCTTTTCAGCCTCTGAAAAGCACATTTTGGCCATAAAAACTGAAAATGTCCCCTGCAACCAAACGAACTGTCGGAGACACAAATCTACAATGGACATAGTGTAAAATGGTCAAATTCAAGTAAGTTATTCATTTGGCATCATTCGAAGTGATAGAAATCAAGTTTTAATGAAAATTATCATACTCGGCCAAAACATGCTTTTCAGCCTCTGAAAAGCATATTTTGGCCATAAAAACTGAATATGTCCCCTGCAACCAAACGAACTGTCAGAGACACAAATCTACAATGGACATAGTGTAAAATGGTCCAATTCAAGTAAGTTATTCATTTGGCATCATTCGAAGTGATAGAAATCAAGTTTTAATGAAAATTATCATACTCGGCCAAAACATGCTTTTCAGCCCCTGAAAAGCACATTTTGGCCATAAAAACTGAATATGTCCCCTGCAACCAAACGAACTGTCAGAGACACAAATCTACAATGGACATAGTGTAAAATGGTCCAATTCAACTAAATTATTCATTTGGCATCATTCGAAGTGATAGAAATCAAGTTTTAATGAAAATTATCATACTCGGCCAAAACATGCTTTTCAGCCTCTGAAAAGCACATTTTGGCCATAAAAACTGAAAATGTCCCCTGCAACCAAACGAACTGTCGGAGACACAAATCTACAATGGACATAGTGTAAAATGGTCCAATTCAAGTAAGTTATTCATTTGGCATCATTTGAATGGATAGAAATCAAGTTTTAATGAAAATTATCATATTCTGCCAAAACGTGCTTTTCAGCCCATGAAAAGCACATTTTGGCCATAAAAACTGAATATGTCCCCTGCAACGAAATGAACTGTCAGAGACACAAATCTACAATGGACATAGTGTAAAATGGTCCAATTCAAGTAAGTTATTCATTTGGCATCATTCGAAGTGATAGAAATCAAGTTTTAATGAAAATTACCATACTCGGCCAAAACATGCTTTTCAGCCTCTGAAAAGCACATTTTGGCCATAAAAACTGAAAATGTCCCCTGCAACCAAACGAACTGTCGGAGACACAAATCTACAATGGACATAGTGTAAAATGGTCCAATTCAAGTAAGTTATTCATTTGGCATCATTCGAAGTGATAGAAATCAAGTTTTAATGAAAATTATCATACTCGGCCAAAACATGCTTTTCAGCCCTTGAAAAGCACATTTTGGCCATAAAAACTGAATATGTCCCCTGCAACCAAACGAACTGTCAGAGACACAAATCTACAATGGACATAGTGTAAAATGGTCCAATTCAAGTAAGTTATTCATTTGGCATCATTCGAAGTGATAGAAATCAAGTTTTAATGAAAATTATCATACTCGGCCAAAACATGCTTTTCAGCCCCTGAAAAGCACATTTTGGCCATAAAAACTGAATATGTCCCCTGCAACCAAACGAACTGTCAGAGACACAAATCTACAATGGACATAGTGTAAAATGGTCCAATTCAAGTAAGTTATTCATTTGGCATCATTCGAATGGATTGAAATCAAGTTTTAATGAAAATTATCATACTCGGCCAAAACATGCTTTTCAGCCTCTGAAAAGCACATTTTGGCCATAAAAACTGAAAATGTCCCCTGCAACCAAACGAACTGTCGGAGACACAAATCTACAATGGACATAGTGTAAAATGGTCCAATTCAAGTAAGTTATTCATTTGGCATCATTCGAAGTGATAGAAATCAAGTTTTAATGAAAATTACCATACTCGGCCAAAACATGCTTTTCAGCCTCTAAAAACACATTTTGGCCATAAAAACTGAAAATGTCCCCTGCAACCAAACGAACTGTCGGAGACACAAATCTACAATGGACATAGTGTAAAATGGTCAAATTCAAGTAAGTTATACATTTGGCATCAATCGAAGTGATAGAAATCAAGTTTTAATGAAAATTATCAAACTCGGCCAAAACATGCTTTTCAGCCCCTGAAAAGCACATTTTGGCCATAAAAACTGAATTTGTCCCCTGCAACCAAACGAACTGTCAGAGACACAAATCTACAATGGACATAGTGTAAAATGGTCCAATTCAAGTAAGTTATTCATTTGGCATCATTCGAAGTGATAGAAATCAAGTTTTAATGAAAATTATCATACTCGGCCAAAACATGCTTTTCAGCCTCTGAAAAGCACATTTTGGCCATAAAAACTGAATATGTCCCCTGCAACCAAACGAACTGTCAGAGACACAAATCTACAATGGACATAGTGTAAAATGGTCCAATTCAAGCAAATTATTCATTTGGCATCATTCGAAGTGATAGAAATTAAGTTTTAATGAAAATTATCATACTCTGCCAAAACATGCTTTTCAGCCTCTGAAAAGCACATTTTGCCATAAAAACTGAAAATGTCCCCTGCAACCAAACAAACTGTCGGAGACACAAATCTACAATGGACATAGTGTAAAATGGTCCAATTCAAGTAAGTTATTCATTTGGCATCATTCGAAGTGATAGAAATTAAGTTTTAATGAAAATTATCATACTCTGCCAAAACATGCTTTTCAGCCTCTGAAAAGCACATTTTGGCCATAAAAACTGAAAATGTCCCCTGCAACCAAACGAACTGTCGGAGACACAAATCTACAATGGACATAGTGTAAAATGGTCAAATTCAAGTAAGTTATTCATTTGGCATCATTCGAAGTGATAGAAATCAAGTTTTAATGAAAATTATCATACTCGGCCAAAACATGCTTTTCAGCCTCTGAAAAGCATATTTTGGCCATAAAAACTGAATATGTCCCCTGCAACCAAACGAACTGTCAGAGACACAAATCTACAATGGACATAGTGTAAAATGGTCCAATTCAAGTAAGTTATTCATTTGGCATCATTCGAAGTGATAGAAATCAAGTTTTAATGAAAATTATCATACTCTCGGCCAAAACATGCTTTTCAGCCCCTGAAAAGCACATTTTGGCCATAAAAACTGAATATGTCCCCATGCAACCAAACGAACTGTCAGAGACAACAAATCTACAATGGACATAGTGTAAAATGGTCCAATTCAAGTAAGTTATTCATTTGGCATCATTCGAAGTGATAGAAATCAAGTTTTAATGAAAATTATCATACTTCGGGCCAAAACATGCTTTTCAGCCCCTGAAAAGCACATTTTGGCCATAAAAACTGAATATGTCCCCTGCAACCAAACGAACTGTCAGAGACACAAATCTACAATGGACATAGTGTAAAATGGTCTCAATTCAAGTAAGTTATTCATTTGGCATCATTCGAAGTGATAGAAATTAAGTTTTAATGTAAATTATCATACTCGGCCAAAACATGCTTTTCAGTCCCTGAAAAGCACATTTTGGCCATAAAAACTGAATATGTCCCCTGCAACCAAACGAACTGTCAGAGACACAAATCTACAATGGACATAGTGTAAAAATGGTCCAATTCAAGTAAATTATTCATTTTGGCATCATTCGAAGTGATAGAAATCAAGTTTTAATGAAAATTATCATACTCGGCCAAAACATGCTTTTCAGCCTCTGAAAAGCACATTTTGGCCATAAAAAACTGAAAATGTCCCCCTGCAACCAAAACGAACTGTCGGACGACACAAATCTACAATGGAACATAGTGTAAAATGGTCCAATTCAAGTAAGTTATTCATTTGGCATCATTTGAATGGATAGAAATCAAGTTTTAATGAAAATTATCATATTCTGCCAAAACGTGCTTTTCAGCCCCTGAAAAGCACATTTTGGCCATAAAAACTGAATATGTCCCCTGCAACGAAATGAACTGTCAGAGACACAAATCTACAATGGACATAGTGTAAAATGGTCCAATTCAAGTAAGTTATTCATTTGGCATCATTCGAAGTGATAGAAATCAAGTTTTAATGAAAATTACCATACTCGGCCAAAACATGCTTTTCAGCCTCATGAAAAGCACATTTTGGCCATAAAAACTGAAATGTCCCCTGCAACCAAACGAACTGTCGGAGACACAAATCTACAATGGACATAGTGTAAAATGGTCCAATTCAAGTAAGTTATTCATTTGGCATCATTCGAAGTGATAGAAATCAAGTTTTAATGAAAATTATCATACTCGGCCAAAACATGCTTTTCAGCCCCTGAAAAGCACATTTTGGCCATAAAAACTGAATATGTCCCCTGCAACCAAACGAACTGTCAGAGACACAAATCTACAATGGACATAGTGTAAAATGGTCCAATTCAAGTTAGTTATTCATTTGGCATCATTCGAAGTGATAGAAATCAAGTTTTAATGAAAATTATCATACTCGGCCAAAACATGCTTTTCAGCCCCTGAAAAGCACATTTTGGCCATAAAAACTGAATATGTCCCCTGCAACCAAACGAACTGTCAGAGACACAAATCTACAATGGACATAGTGTAAAATGGTCCAATTCAAGTAAGTTATTCATTTGGCATCATTCGAATGGATTGAAATCAAGTTTTAATGAAAATTATCATACTCGGCCAAAACATGCTTTTCAGCCTCTGAAAAGCACATTTTGGCCATAAAAACTGAAAATGTCCCCTGCAACCAAACGAACTGTCGGAGACACAAATCTACAATGGACATAGTGTAAAATGGTCCAATTCAACTAAATTATTCATTTGGCATCATTCGAAGTGATAGAAATCAAGTTTTAATGAAAATTATCATACTCGGCCAAAACATGCTTTTCAGCCTCTGAAAAGCACATTTTGGCCATAAAAACTGAAAATGTCCCCTGCAACCAAACGAACTGTCGGAGACACAAATCTACAATGGACATAGTGTAAAATGGTCCAATTCAAGTAAGTTATTCATTTGGCATCATTTGAATGGATAGAAATCAAGTTTTAATGAAAATTATCATATTCTGCCAAAACGTGCTTTTCAGCCCATGAAAAGCACATTTTGGCCATAAAAACTGAATATGTCCCCTGCAACGAAATGAACTGTCAGAGACACAAATCTACAATGGACATAGTGTAAAATGGTCCAATTCAAGTAAGTTATTCATTTGGCATCATTCGAAGTGATAGAAATCAAGTTTTAATGAAAATTACCATACTCGGCCAAAACATGCAAAGCACATTTTGGCCATAAAAACTGAAAATGTCCCCTGCAACCAAACGAACTGTCGGAGACACAAATCTACAATGGACATAGTGTAAAATGGTCCAATTCAAGTAAGTTATTCATTTGGCATCATTCGAAGTGATAGAAATCAAGTTTTAATGAAAATTATCATACTCGGCCAAAACATGCTTTTCAGCCCTTGAAAAGCACATTTTGGCCATAAAAACTGAATATGTCCCCTGCAACCAAACGAACTGTCAGAGACACAAATCTACAATGGACATAGTGTAAAATGGTCCAATTCAAGTAAGTTATTCATTTGGCATCATTCGAAGTGATAGAAATCAAGTTTTAATGAAAATTATCATACTCGGCCAAAACATGCTTTTCAGCCCCTGAAAAGCACATTTTGGCCATAAAAACTGAATATGTCCCCTGCAACCAAACGAACTGTCAGAGACACAAATCTACAATGGACATAGTGTAAAATGGTCCAATTCAAGTAAGTTATTCATTTGGCATCATTCGAATGGATTGAAATCAAGTTTTAATGAAAATTATCATACTCGGCCAAAACATGCTTTTCAGCCTCTGAAAAGCACATTTTGGCCATAAAAACTGAAAATGTCCCCTGCAACCAAACGAACTGTCGGAGACACAAATCTACAATGGACATAGTGTAAAATGGTCCAATTCAAGTAAGTTATTCATTTGGCATCATTCGAAGTGATAGAAATCAAGTTTTAATGAAAATTACCATACTCGGCCAAAACATGCTTTTCAGCCTCTAAAAACACATTTTGGCCATAAAAACTGAAAATGTCCCCTGCAACCAAACGAACTGTCGGAGACACAAATCTACAATGGACATAGTGTAAAATGGTCCAATTCAAGTAAGTTATACATTTGGCATCAATCGAAGTGATAGAAATCAAGTTTTAATGAAAATTATCAAACTCGGCCAAAACATGCTTTTCAGCCCCTGAAAAGCACATTTTGGCCATAAAAACTGAATTTGTCCCCTGCAACCAAACGAACTGTCAGAGACACAAATCTACAATGGACATAGTGTAAAATGGTCCAATTCAAGTAAGTTATTCATTTGGCATCATTCGAAGTGATAGAAATCAAGTTTTAATGAAAATTATCATACTCGGCCAAAACATGCTTTTCAGCCTCTGAAAAGCACATTTTGGCCATAAAAACTGAATATGTCCCCTGCAACCAAACGAACTGTCAGAGACACAAATCTACAATGGACATAGTGTAAAATGGTCCAATTCAAGCAAATTATTCATTTGGCATCATTCGAAGTGATAGAAATTAAGTTTTAATGAAAATTATCATACTCTGCCAAAACATGCTTTTCAGCCTCTGAAAAGCACATTTTGCCATAAAAACTGAAAATGTCCCCTGCAACCAAACAAACTGTCGGAGACACAAATCTACAATGGACATAGTGTAAAATGGTCCAATTCAAGTAAGTTATTCATTTGGCATCATTCGAAGTGATAGAAATTAAGTTTTAATGAAAATTATCATACTCTGCCAAAACATGCTTTTCAGCCTCTGAAAAGCACATTTTGGCCATAAAAACTGAAAATGTCCCCTGCAACCAAACGAACTGTCGGAGACACAAATCTACAATGGACATAGTGTAAAATGGTCAAATTCAAGTAAGTTATTCATTTGGCATCATTCGAAGTGATAGAAATCAAGTTTTAATGAAAATTATCATACTCGGCCAAAACATGCTTTTCAGCCTCTGAAAAGCATATTTTGGCCATAAAAACTGAATATGTCCCCTGCAACCAAACGAACTGTCAGAGACACAAATCTACAATGGACATAGTGTAAAATGGTCCAATTCAAGTAAGTTATTCATTTGGCATCATTCGAAGTGATAGAAATCAAGTTTTAATGAAAATTATCATACTCGGCCAAAACATGCTTTTCAGCCCCTGAAAAGCACATTTTGGCCATAAAAACTGAATATGTCCCCTGCAACCAAACGAACTGTCAGAGACACAAATCTACAATGGACATAGTGTAAAATGGTCCAATTCAAGTAAGTTATTCATTTGGCATCATTCGAAGTGATAGAAATCAAGTTTTAATGAAAATTATCATACTCGGCCAAAACATGCTTTTCAGCCCCTGAAAAGCACATTTTGGCCATAAAAACTGAATATGTCCCCTGCAACCAAACGAACTGTCAGAGACACAAATCTACAATGGACATAGTGTAAAATGGTCCAATTCAAGTAAGTTATTCATTTGGCATCATTCGAAGTGATAGAAATTAAGTTTTAATGTAAATTATCATACTCGGCCAAAACATGCTTTTCAGTCCCTGAAAAGCACATTTTGGCCATAAAAACTGAATATGTCCCCTGCAACCAAACGAACTGTCAGAGACACAAATCTACAATGGACATAGTGTAAAATGGTCCAATTCAAGTAAATTATTCATTTGGCATCATTCGAAGTGATAGAAATCAAGTTTTAATGAAAATTATCATACTCGGCCAAAACATGCTTTTCAGCCTCTGAAAAGCACATTTTGGCCATAAAAACTGAAAATGTCCCCTGCAACCAAACGAACTGTCGGAGACACAAATCTACAATGGACATAGTGTAAAATGGTCCAATTCAAGTAAGTTATTCATTTGGCATCATTTGAATGGATAGAAATCAAGTTTTAATGAAAATTATCATATTCTGCCAAAACGTGCTTTTCAGCCCCTGAAAAGCACATTTTGGCCATAAAAACTGAATATGTCCCCTGCAACGAAATGAACTGTCAGAGACACAAATCTACAATGGACATAGTGTAAAATGGTCCAATTCAAGTAAGTTATTCATTTGGCATCATTCGAAGTGATAGAAATCAAGTTTTAATGAAAATTACCATACTCGGCCAAAACATGCTTTTCAGCCTCTGAAAAGCACATTTTGGCCATAAAAACTGAAAATGTCCCCTGCAACCAAACGAACTGTCGGAGACACAAATCTACAATGGACATAGTGTAAAATGGTCCAATTCAAGTAAGTTATTCATTTGGCATCATTCGAAGTGATAGAAATCAAGTTTTAATGAAAATTATCATACTCGGCCAAAACATGCTTTTCAGCCCCTGAAAAGCACATTTTGGCCATAAAAACTGAATATGTCCCCTGCAACCAAACGAACTGTCAGAGACACAAATCTACAATGGACATAGTGTAAAATGGTCCAATTCAAGTTAGTTATTCATTTGGCATCATTCGAAGTGATAGAAATCAAGTTTTAATGAAAATTATCATACTCGGCCAAAACATGCTTTTCAGCCCCTGAAAAGCACATTTTGGCCATAAAAACTGAATATGTCCCCTGCAACCAAACGAACTGTCAGAGACACAAATCTACAATGGACATAGTGTAAAATGGTCCAATTCAAGTAAGTTATTCATTTGGCATCATTCGAATGGATTGAAATCAAGTTTTAATGAAAATTATCATACTCGGCCAAAACATGCTTTTCAGCCTCTGAAAAGCACATTTTGGCCATAAAAACTGAAAATGTCCCCTGCAACCAAACGAACTGTCGGAGACACAAATCTACAATGGACATAGTGTAAAATGGTCCAATTCAAGTAAGTTATTCATTTGGCATCATTCGAAGTGATAGAAATCAAGTTTTAATGAAAATTACCATACTCGGCCAAAACATGCTTTTCAGCCTCTGAAAAGCACATTTTGGCCATAAAAACTGAAAATGTCCCCTGCAACCAAACGAACTGTCGGAGACACAAATCTACAATGGACATAGTGTAAAATGGTCCAATTCAAGTAAATTATTCATTTGGCCTCATTCGAAGTGATAGAAATCAAGTTTTAATGAAAATTACCATACTCGGCCAAAACATGCTTTTCAGCCTCTGAAAAGCACATTTTGGCCATAAAAACTGAAAATGTCCCCTGCAACCAAACGAACTGTCGGAGACACAAATCTACAATGGACATAGTGTAAAATGGTCCAATTCAAGTAAATTATTCATTTGGCCTCATTCGAAGTGATAGAAATCAAGTTTTAATGAAAATTATCATACTCGGCCAAAACATGCTTTTCAGCCTCTGAAAAGCACATTTTGGCCATAAAAACTGAAAATGTCCCCTGCAACCAAACGAACTGTCGGAGACACAAATCTACAATGGACATAGTGTAAAATGGTCCAATTCAAGTAAGTTATTCATTTGGCATCAATCGAAGTGATAGAAATCAAGTTTTAATGAAAATTATCAAACTCGGCCAAAACATGCTTTTCAGCCCCTGAAAAGCACATTTTGGCCATAAAAACTGAATATGTCCCCTGCAACCAAACGAACTGTCAGAGACACAAATCTACAATGGACATAGTGTAAAATGGTCCAATTCAAGTAAGTTATTCATTTGGCATCATTCGAAGTGATAAAAATTAAGTTTTAATGAAAATTATCATACTCTGCCAAAACATGCTTGTCAGCCTCTGAAAAGCACATTTTGGCCATAAAAACTGAAAATGTCCCCTGCAACCAAACGAACTGTCAGAGACACAAATCTACAATGGACATAGTGTAAAATGGTCCAATTCAAGTAAGTTATTCATTTGGCATCATTCGAAGTGATAGAAATTAAGTTTTAATGAAAATCATCATACTCGGCCAAAACATGCTTTTCAGCCCCTGAAAAGCACATTTTGGCCATAAAAACTGAAAATGTCCCCTGCAACCAAACGAATTGTCGGAGACACAAATCTACAATGGACATAGTGTAAAATGGTCCAATTCAAGTAAGTTATTCATTTGGCATCATTCGAAGTGATAGAAATCAAGTTTTAATGAAAATTATCAAACTCGGCCAAAACATGCTTTTAAGCCCCTGAAAAGCACATTTTGGCCATAAAAACTGAAAATGTCCCCTGCAACCAAACGAACTGTCGGAGACACAAATCTACAATGGACATAGTGTAAAATGGTCCAATTCAAGTAAGTTATTCATTTGGCATCATTCGAATGGATAGAAATCAAGTTTTAATGAAAATTATCATATTCTGCCAAAACGTGCTTTTCAGCCCCTGAAAAGCACATTTTGGCCATAAAAACTGAATATGTCCCCTGCAACGAAATGAACTGTCAGAGACACAAATCTACAATGGACATAGTGTAAAATGGTCCAATTCAAGTAAGTTATTCATTTGGCATCATTCGAATGGATAGAAATCAAGTTTTAATGAAAATTATCATACTCGGCCAAAACATGCTTTTCAGCCTCTGAAAAGCACATTTTGGCCATAAAAACTGAAAATGTCCCCTGCAACCAAACGAACTGTCGGAGACACAAATCTACATTGGACATAGTGTAAAATGGTCCAATTCAAGTAAGTTATTCATTTGGCATCATTCGAATGGATAGAAATCAAGTTTTAATGAAAATTATCATATTCTGCCAAAACGTGCTTTTCAGCCCCTGAAAAGCACATTTTGGCCATAAAAACTGAATATGTCCCCTGCAACGAAATGAACTGTCAGAGACACAAATCTACAATGGACATAGTGTAAAATGGTCCAATTCAAGTAAGTTATTCATTTGGCATCATTCGAATGGATAGAAATCAAGTTTTAATGAAAATTATCATACTCGGCCAAAACATGCTTTTCAGCCTCTGAAAAGCACATTTTGGCCATAAAAACTGAAAATGTCCCCTGCAACCAAACGAACTGTCGGAGACACAAATCTACAATGGACATAGTGTAAAATGGTCCAATTCAAGTAAGTTATTCATTTGGCATCATTCGAAGTGATAGAAATCAAGTTTTAATGAAAATTACCATACTCGGCCAAAACATGCTTTTCAGCCTTGAAAAGCACATTTTGGCCATAAAAACTGAAAATGTCCCCTGCAACCAAACGAACTGTCGGAGACACAAATCTACAATGGACATAGTGTAAAATGGTCCAATTCAAGTAAGTTATTCATTTGGCATCAATCGAAGTGATAGAAATCAAGTTTTAATGAAAATTATCAAACTCGGCCAAAACATGCTTTTCAGCCCCTTAAAAGCACATTTTGGCCATAAAAACTGAAAATGTCCCCTGCAACCAAACGAACTGTCGGAGACACAAATCTACAATGGACATAGTGTAAAATGGTCCAATTCAAGTAAGTTGTTCATTTGGCATCATTCGAAGTGATAGAAATCAAGTTTTAATGAAAATTATCATACTCGGCCAAAACATGCTTTTCAGCCTCTGAAAAGCACATTTTGGCCATAAAAACTGAAAATGTCCCCTGCAACCAAACGAACTGTCGGAGACACAAATCTACAATGGACATAGTGTAAAATGGTCCAATTCAAGTAAGTTATTCATTTGGCATCATTCGAATGGATAGAAATCAAGTTTTAATGAAAATTATCATACTCTGCCAAAACGTGCTTTTCAGCCCCTGAAAAGCACATTTTGGCCATAAAAACTGAATATGTCCCCTGCAAACAAACGAACTGTCAGAGACACAAATCTACAATGGACATAGTGTAAAATGGTCCAAATTCAAGTAAATTATTCATTTGGCATCATTTGAATGGATAGAAATCAAGTTTTAATGTAAATTATCATACTCGGCCAAAACATGCTTTTCAGCCTCTGAAAAGCACATTTTGGCCATAAAAACTGAAAATGTCCCCTGCAACCAAACGAACTGTCGGAGACACAAATCTACAATGGACATAGTGTAAAATGGTCCAATTCAAGTAAGTTATTCATTTGGCATCATTCGAAGTGATAGAAATCAAGTTTTAATGAAAATTACCATACTCGGCCAAAACATGCTTTTCAGCCTCTGAAAAGCACATTTTGGCCATAAAAACTGAATATGTCCCCTGCAACCAAACGAACTGTCAGAGACACAAATCTACAATGGACATAGTGTAAAATGGTCCAATTCAAGTAAGTTATTCATTTGGCATCATTCGAATGGATAGAAATCAAGTTTTAATGAAAATTATCATACTCGGCCAAAACATGCTTTTCAGCCTCTGAAAAGCACATTTTGGCCATAAAAACTGAAAATGTCCCCTGCAACCAAACGAACTGTCGGAGACACAAATCTACAATGGACATAGTGTAAAATGGTCCAATTCAAGTAAGTTATTCATTTGGCATTATTCGAAGTGATAGAAATCAAGTTTTAATGAAAATTACCATACTCGGCCAAAACATGCTTTTCAGCCTCTGAAAAGCACATTTTGGCCATAAAAACTGAAAATGTCCCCTGCAACCAAACGAACTGTCGGAGACACAAATCTACAATGGACATAGTGTAAAATGGTCCAATTCAAGTAAGTTATTCATTTGGCATCATTCGAAGTGATAGAAATCAAGTTTTAATGAAAATTATCATACTCGGCCAAAACATGCTTTTCAGCCCCTGAAAAGCACATTTTGGCCATAAAAACTGAATATGTCCCCTGCAACCAAACGAACTGTCAGAGACACAAATCTACAATGGACATAGTGTAAAATGGTCCAATTCAAGTAAGTTATTCATTTGGCATCATTCGAATGGATAGAAATCAAGTTTTAATGAAAATTACCATACTCGGCCAAAACATGCTTTTCAGCCTCTGAAAAACACATTTTGGCCATAAAAACTGAAAATGTCCCCTGCAACCAAACGAACTGTCGGAGACACAAATCTACAATGGACATAGTGTAAAATAGTCCAATTCAAGTAAGTTATACATTTGGCATCAATCGAAGTGATAGAAATCAAGTTTTAATGAAAATTATCAAACTCGGCCAAAACATGCTTTTCAGCCCCTGAAAAGCACATTTTGGCCATAAAAACTGAATTTGTCCCCTGCAACCAAACGAACTGTCAGAGACACAAATCTACAATGGACATAGTGTAAAATGGTCCAATTCAAGTAAGTTATTCATTTGGCATCATTCGAAGTGATAGAAATCAAGTTTTAATGAAAATTATCATACTCGGCCAAAACATGCTTTTCAGCCTCTGAAAAGCACATTTTGGCCATAAAAACTGAATATGTCCCCTGCAACCAAACGAACTGTCAGAGACACAAATCTACAATGGACATAGTGTAAAATGGTCCAATTCAAGCAAATTATTCATTTGGCATCATTCGAAGTGAAGGAAATCAAGTTTTAATGAAAATTATCATACTCTGCCAAAACGTGCTTTTCAGCCCCTGAAAAGCACATTTTGGCCATAAAAACTGAAAATGTCCCCTGCAACCAAACGAACTGTCGGAGACACAAATCTACAATGGACATAGTGTAAAATGGTCCAATTCAAGTAAGTTATTCATTTGGCATCATTCGAATGGATAGAAATCAAGTTTTAATGAAAATTATCATACTCTGCCAAAACGTGCTTTTCAGCCCCTGAAAAGCACATTTTGGCCATAAAAACTGAATTCGTCCCCTGCAACCAAACGAACTGTCAGAGACACAAATCTACAATGGACATAGTGTAAAATGGTCCAATTCAAGTAAGTTATTCATTTGGCATCATTCGAAGTGATAGAAATTAAGTTTTAATGAAAATTATCATACTCGGCCAAAACATGCTTTTCAGCCTCTGAAAAGCACATTTTGGCCATAAAAACTGAAAATGTCCCCTGCAACCAAACGAACTTTCAGAGACACAAATCTACAATGGACATAGTGAAAAATGGTCCAATTCAAGTAAATTATTCATTTGGCATCATTCGAAGTGATAGAAATTAAGTTTTAATCAAAATTATCATACTCGGCCAAAACATGCTTTTCAGCCTCTGAAAAGCACATTTTGGCCATAAAAACTGAAAATGTCCCCTGCAACCAAACGAACTGTCGGAGACACAAATCTACAATGGACATAGTGTAAAATGGTCCAATTCAAGTAAGTTATTTATTTGGCATCATTTGAAGTGAAAGAAATCAAGTTTTAATGAAAATTATCGTACTCGGCCAAAACACACTTTTCAGCCCCTGAAAAGCACATTTTGGCCATAAAAACTGAATATGTCCCATGCAACCAAACGAACTGTCAGAGACACAAATCTACAATGGACATAGTGTAAAATGGTCCAATTCAAGTAAGTTATTCATTTGGCATCAATCGAAGTGATAGAAATCAAGTTTTAATGAAAATTATCATACTCTGCCAAAACGTGCTTTTCAGCCCCTGAAAAGCACATTTTGGCCTTAAAAACCGAATATGTCCCCTGCAACCAAACGAACTGTCAGAGACACAAATCTACAATGGACATAGTGTAAAATGGTCCAATTCAAGCAAATTATTCATTTGGCATCATTCGAAGTGATAGAAATCAAGTTTTAATGAAAATTATCATACTCGGCCAAAACATGCTTTTCAGCCTCTGAAAAGCACATTTTGGCCATAAAAACTGAAAATGTCCACTGCAACCAAACGAACTGTCGGAGACACAAATCTACAATGGACATAGTGTAAAATGGTCCAATTCAAGTAAGTTATTCATTTGGCATCATTCGAAGTGATAGAAATCAAGTTTTAATGAAAATTATCATACTCAGCCAAAACATGCTTTTCAGCCCCTGAAAAGCACATTTTGGCCATAAAAACTGAATATGTCCCCTGCAACCAAACGAACTGTCAGAGACACAAATCTACAATGGACATAGTGTAAAATGGTCCAATTCAAGTAAGTTATTCATTTGGCATCATTCGAATGGATAGAAATCAAGTTTTAATGAAAATTATCATACTCTGCCAAAACGTGCTTTTCAGCCCCTGAAAAGCACATTTTGGCCATAAAAACTGAATATGTCCCCTGCAACCAAACGAACTGTCAGAGACACAAATCTACAATGGACATAGTGTAAAATGGTCCCCTTCAAGTAAATTATTCATTTGGCATCATTCGAATGGATAGAAATCAAGTTTTAATGAAAATTATCATACTCTGCCAAAACGTGCTTTTCAGCCCCTGAAAAGCACATTTTGGCCATAAAAACTGAATATGTCCCCTGCAACCAAACGAACTGTCAGAGACACAAATCTACAATGGACATAGTGTTAAATGGTCCAATTCAAGTAAGTTATTCATTTGGCATCATTCGAAGTGATAGAAATTAAGTTTTAATGAAAATTATCATACTCGGCCAAAACATGCTTTTCAGCCTCTGAAAAGCACATTTTGGCCATAAAAACTGAAATTGTCCCCTGCAACCAAACGAACTGTCGGAGACACAAATCTACAATGGACATAGTGTAAAATGGTCCAATTCAAGTAAGTTATTCATTTGGCATCATTCAAATGGATAGTAATCAAGTTTTAATGAAAATTATCATACTCGGCCAAAACATGCTTTTCAGCCCCTGAAAAGCACATTTTGGCCATAAAAACTGAAAATGTCCCCTGCAACCAAACGAACTGTCAGAGATACAAATCTACAATGGACATAGTGTAAAATGGTCCAATTCAAGTAAATTATTCATTTGGCATCATTCGAAGTGATAGGGTTAGGGTCTCATATGAGGGGAGATGTATATTGACCATTTTCTATAAAATAATCTTCCAGAGAGGTTCTCGGTGGATGTTAGGCAAGAATAAGTGCCCAAATTGGGGTAAATTGCGTCAAAAATAGTGGTTGCATTTTAACTGGTCTTGGGTGGTTCTGGTTGGTCCATTTACCCTGAAATTTGGTCTCATATGAGGGTAGACGTATATTGACCATTTTGTATAAAATAATCTTCCAGGGTGGTTGTGAAGTAAAGTTATGCCACAATCAATATGCCTAATATGGGCACTTTTATGACAACGAGTGCTTGTGTTGGAACTGGTCCTGAGTGGTTCTGGTTGGTCCATTTACCCTGAAATTGTGTCTCATATGAGGGGAGATGTATATTGACCATTTTCTATAAAATAATCTTCCAGGGAGGTTCTGGGTGGATGTTAGGCAAGAATAAGTGCCCAAATTGGGGTAAATTGCGTCAAAAATAGTGGTTGTCTTGGAACTTGTCTTGGGTGGTTCTGGTTGGTCCATTTACCCTCAAATTGTGTCTCATATGAGGGGAGATGTATATTGACCATAATGTAAAAAATAATCTTCCAGGGTGGTTGTGAATTAAAGTTATGCCACAATCAATGTGCCTAATATGGGCACTTTTTTGACAACGAGTGCTTGTGTTGGAACTGGTCCTGAGTGGTTCTGGTTGGTCCATTTACCCTGAAATTGTGTCTCATATGAGGGGAGATGTATATTGACCATTTTCTATAAAACAATCTTCCAGGGAGGTTCTGGGTGGATGTTAGGCAAGAATAAGTGCCCAAATTGGGGTAAATTGCGTCAAAAATAGTGGTGGTCTTGGAACTTGTCTTGGGTGGTTCTGGTTGGTCCATTTACCCTGAAATTTTGTCTCATATGAGGGGAGATGTATATTGACCATTCTGTATAAAATGATCTTCCAGGGTGGTTGTGAAGTAAAGTTATGCCACAATCAATGTGCCTAATATGGGCACTTTTATGACAACGAGTGCTTGTGTTGGAACTGGTCCTGAGTGGTTCTGGTTGGTCCATTTACCCTGAAATTGTGTCTCATATGAGGGGAGATGTATATTGACCATTTTCTATAAAATAATCTTCCAGGGAGGTTCTGGGTGGATGTTAGGCAAGAATAAGTGCCCAAATTGGGGTAAATTGCGTCAAAAATAGTGGTTGTCTTGGAACTTGTCTTGGGTGGTTCTGGTTGGTCCATTTACCCTCAAATTGTGTCTCATATGAGGGGAGATGTATATTGACCATAATGTAAAAAATAATCTTCCAGGGTGGTTGTGAATTAAAGTTATGCCACAATCAATGTGCCTAATATGGGCACTTTTTTGACAACGAGTGCTTGTGTTGGAACTGGTCCTGAGTGGTTCTGGTTGGTCCATTTACCCTGAAATTGTGTCTCATATGAGGGGAGATGTATATTGACCATTTTCTATAAAACAATCTTCCAGGGAGGTTCTGGGTGGATGTTAGGCAAGAATAAGTGCCCAAATTGGGGTAAATTGCGTCAAAAATAGTGGTTGCATTGTAACTCGTCTTGGGTGGTTCTGGTTGGTCCATTTACCCTGAAATTTGGTCTCATATGAGGGTAGACGTATATTGACCATTTTGTATAAAATAAACTTCCAGGGTGGTTGTGAAGTAAAGTTATGCCACAATCAATGTGCCTAATATGGGCACTTTTATGACAACGAGTGCTTGTGTTGGAACTGGTCCTGAGTGGTTCTGGTTGGTACATTTACCCTGAAATTGTGTCTCATATGAGGGGAGATGTATATTGACCATTTTCTATAAAATAATCTTCTAGGGAGGTTCTGGGTGGATGTTAGGCAAGAATAAGTGCCCAAATTGGGGTAAATTGCGTCAAAAATAGTGGTGGTCTTGGAACTTGTCTTGGGCGGTTCTGGTTGGTCCATTTACCCGGGAATTGTGTCTCATTTGTGGGTAGATGTATAATTCACAATTTTGTGTAAAATTGGTCTTCCAGGGAGGTTCTGGGGGGATGTTAGGCCAGAAATAGTGCCCAAATTGGGGTAAATTGCGTCAAAAATAGTGGTTGCATTGTAACTGGTCCTGGGTGGTTCTGGTTGGTCCATTTACCCTGAAATTTTGTCTCATATGAGGGTAGATGTATATTGACCATTTTCTATAAAATAATCTTCTAGGGAGGTTCTGGGTGGATGTTAGGCAAGAATAAGTGCCCAAATTGGGGTAAATTGCGTCAAAAATAGTGGTGGTCTTGGAACTTGTCTTGGGTGGTTCTGGTTGGTCCATTTACCCTGAAATTTTGTCTCATATGAGGGGAGATGTATATTGACCATTCTGTATAAAATGATCTTCCAGGATGGTTGTGAAGTAAAGTTATGCCACAATCAATGTGCCTAATATGGGCACTTTTATGACAACGAGTGCTTGTGTTGGAACTGGTCCTGAGTGGTTCGTTGGTCCATTTACCCTGAAATTGTTTCTCATATGAGGGGAGATGTATATTGACCATTTTCTATAAAATAATCTTCCAGGGAGGTTCTGGGTGGATGTTAGGCAAGAATAAGTGCCCAAATTGGGGTAAATTGCGTCAAAAATAGTGGTTGTCTTGGAACTTGTCTTGGGTGGTTCTGGTTGGTCCATTTACCCTGAAATTGTGTCTCATATGAGGGAAGAGATATATTGACCATAATGTATAAAATAATCTTCCAGGGTGGTTGTGAAGTAAAGTTATGCCACAATCAATGTGCCTAATATGGGCACTTTTATGCCAACGAGTGCTTGTGTTGGAACTGGTCCTGAGTGGTTCTGGTTGTTCCATTTACCCTGAAATTGTGTCTCATATGAGGGGAGATGTATATTGACCATTTTCTATAAAATAATCTTCCAGGGAGGTTCTGGGTGGATGATAAGCAAGAATAAGTGCCCAAATTGGGGTAAATTGCGTCAAAAATAGTGGTTGTCTTGGAACTGGTCTTGGGTGGTTCTGGTTGGTCCATTTACCCTGAAATTTTGTCTCATATGAGGGTAGACGTATATTGACCATTTTGTATAAAATAATCTTCCAGGGTGGTCGTGAAGTAAAGTTATGCCACAATCAATGTACCTAATATGGGCACTTTTATGACAACGAGTGCTTGTATTGGAACTGGTCCTGAGCGGTTCTGGTTGGTCCATTTACCCGGGAATTGTGTCTCATTTGTGGGTAGATGTATAATTCACAATTTTGTGTAAAATTGGTCTTCCAGGTAGGTTCTGGGGGGATGTTAGGCCAGAAATAGTGCCCAAATTGGGGTAAATTGCGTCAAAAATAGTGGTTGCATTGTTACTGGTCCTGGGTGGTTCTGGTTGGTCCATTTACCCTAAAATTTGGTCTCATATGAGGGTAGACGTATATTGACCATTTTGTATAAAATAATCTTCCAGGGTGGTTGTGAAGTAAAGTTATGCCACAATCAATGTGCCTAATATGGGCACTTTTATGACAACGAGTTCTTGTGTTGGAACTGGTCCTGAGTGGTTCTGGTTGGTCCATTTACCCTGAAATTGTGTCTCATATGAGGGGAGATGTATATTGACCTTTTTCTATAAAATAATCTTCTAGGGAGGTTCTGGGTGGATGTTAGGCAAGAATAAGTGCCCAAATTGGGGTAAATTGCGTCAAAAATAGTGGTGGTCTTGGAACTTGTCTTGGGTGGTTCTGGTTGGTCCATTTACCCTGAAATTTTGTCTCATATGAGGGGAGATGTATATTGACCATTCTGTATAAAATGATCTTCCAGGGTGGTTGTGAAGTAAAGTTATGCCACAATCAATGTGCCTAATATGGGCACTTTTATGACAACGAGTGCTTGTGTTGGAACTGGTCCTGAGTGGTTCTGGTTGGTCCATTTACCCTGAAATTGTGTCTCATATGAGGGGAGATGTATATTGACCATTTTCTATAAAATAATCTTCCAGGGAGGTTCTGGGTGGATGTTAGGCAAGAATAAGTGCCCAAATTGGGGTAAATTGCGTCAAAAATAGTGGTTGTCTTGGAACTTGTCTTGGGTGGTTCTGGTTGGTCCATTTACCCTGAAATTGTGTCTCATATGAGGGAAGAGATATATTGACCATAATGTATAAAATAATCTTCCAGGGTGGTTGTGAAGTAAAGTTATGCCACAATCAATGTGCCTAATATGGGCACTTTTATGCCAACGAGTGCTTGTGTTGGAACTGGTCCTGAGTGGTTCTGGTTGTTCCATTTACCCTGAAATTGTGTCTCATATGAGGGGAGATGTATATTGACCATTTTCTATAAAATAATCTTCCAGGGAGGTTCTGGGTGGATGATAAGCAAGAATAAGTGCCCAAATTGGGGTAAATTGCGTCAAAAATAGTGGTTGTCTTGGAACTGGTCTTGGGTGGTTCTGGTTGGTCCATTTACCCTGAAATTTTGTCTCATATGAGGGTAGACGTATATTGACCATTTTGTATAAAATAATCTTCCAGGGTGGTCGTGAAGTAAAGTTATGCCACAATCAATGTACCTAATATGGGCACTTTTATGACAACGAGTGCTTGTATTGGAACTGGTCCTGAGCGGTTCTGGTTGGTCCATTTACCCGGGAATTGTGTCTCATTTGTGGGTAGATGTATAATTCACAATTTTGTGTAAAATTGGTCTTCCAGGTAGGTTCTGGGGGGATGTTAGGCCAGAAATAGTGCCCAAATTGGGGTAAATTGCGTCAAAAATAGTGGTTGCAATGTTACTGGTCCTGGGTGGTTCTGGTTGGTCCATTTACCCTAAAATTTGGTCTCATATGAGGGTAGACGTATATTGACCATTTTGTATAAAATAATCTTCCAGGGTGGTTGTGAAGTAAAGTTATGCCACAATCAATGTGCCTAATATGGGCACTTTTATGACAACGAGTGCTTGTGTTGGAACTGGTCCTGAGTGGTTCTGGTTGGTCCATTTACCCTGAAATTGTGTCTCATATGAGGGGAGATGTATATTGACCTTTTTCTATAAAATAATCTTCTAGGGAGGTTCTGGGTGGATGTTAGGCAAGAATAAGTGCCCAAATTGGGGTAAATTGCGTCAAAAATAGTGGTGGTCTTGGAACTTGTCTTGGGTGGTTCTGGTTGGTCCATTTACCCTGAAATTTTGTCTCATATGAGGGGAGATGTATATTGACCATTCTGTATAAAATGATCTTCCAGGGTGGTTGTGAAGTAAAGTTATGCCACAATCAATGTGCCTAATATGGGCACTTTTATGACAACGAGTGCTTGTGTTGGAACTGGTCCTGAGTGGTTCTGGTTGGTCCATTTACCCTGAAATTGTGTCTCATATGAGGGGAGATGTATATTGACCATTTTCTATAAAATAATCTTCCAGGGAGGTTCTGGGTGGATGTTAGGCAAGAATAAGTGCCCAAATTGGGGTAAATTGCGTCAAAAATAGTGGTTGTCTTGGAACTTGTCTTGGGTGGTTCTGGTTGGTCCATTTACCCTCAAATTGTGTCTCATATGAGGGGAGATGTATATTGACCATAATGTATAAAATAATCTTCCAGGGTGGTTGTGAAGTAAAGTTATGCCACAATCAATGTGCCTAATATGGGCACTTTTATGACAACGAGTGCTTGTGTTGGAACTGGTCCTGAGTGGTTCTGGTTGGTCCATTTACCCTGAAATTGTGTCTCATATGAGGGGAGATGTATATTGACCATTTTCTATAAAATAATCTTCCAGGGAGGTTCTGGGTGGATGTTAGGCAAGAATAAGTGCCCAAATTGGGGTAAATTGCGTCAAAAATAGTGGTTGTCTTGGAACTTGTCTTGGGTGGTTCTGGTTGGTCCATTTACCCTGAAATTGTGTCTCATATGAGGGAAGATGTATATTGACCATAATGTATAAAATAATCTTCCAGGGTGGTTGTGAAGTAAAGTTATGCCACAATCAATGTGCCTAATATGGGCACTTTTATGCCAACGAGTGCTTGTGTTGGAACTGGTCCTGAGTGGTTCTGGTTGTTCCATTTACCCTGAAATTGTGTCTCATATGAGGGGAGATGTATATTGACCATTTTCTATAAAATAATCTTCCAGGGAGGTTCTGGGTGGATGTTAAGCAAGAATAAGTGCCCAAATTGGGGTAAATTGCGTCAAAAATAGTGGTTGTCTTGGAACTGGTCTTGGGTGGTTCTGGTTGGTCCATTTACCCTGAAATTTTGTCTCATATGAGGGTAGACGTATATTGACCATTTTGTATAAAATAATCTTCCAGGGTGGTCGTGAAGTAAAGTTATGCCGCAATCAATGTACCTAATATGGGCACTTTTATGACAACGAGTGCTTGTATTGGAACTGGTCCTGAGCGGTTCTGGTTGGTCCATTTACCCGGGAATTGTGTCTCATTTGTGGGTAGATGTATAATTCACAATTTTGTGTAAAATTGGTCTTCCAGGGAGGTTCTGGGGGGATGTTAGGCCAGAAATAGTGCCCAAATTGGGGTAAATTGCGTCAAAAATAGTGGTTGCATTGTTACTGGTCCTGGGTGGTTCTGGTTGGTCCATTTACCCTAAAATTTGGTCTCATATGAGGGTAGACGTATATTGACCATTTTGTATAAAATAATCTTCCAGGGTGGTTGTGAAGTAAAGTTATGCCACAATCAATGTGCCTAATATGGGCACTTTTATGACAACGAGTGCTTGTGTTGGAACTGGTCCTGAGCGGTTCTGGTTGGTCCATTTACCCTGAAATTGTGTCTCATATGAGGGGAGATGTATATTGACCTTTTTCTATAAAATAATCTTCTAGGGAGGTTCTGGGTGGATGTTAGGCAAGAATAAGTGCCCAAATTGGGGTAAATTGCGTCAAAAATAGTGGTGGTCTTGGAACTTGTCTTGGGTGGTTCTGGTTGGTCCATTTACCCTGAAATTTTGTCTCATATGAGGGGAGATGTATATTGACCATTCTGTATAAAATGATCTTCCAGGGTGGTTGTGAAGTAAAGTTATGCCACAATCAATGTGCCTAATATGGGCACTTTTATGACGAGTGCTTGTGTTGGAACTGGTCCTGAGTGGTTCTGGTTGGTCCATTTACCCTGAAATTGTGTCTCATATGAGGGGAGATGTATATTGACCATTTTCTATAAAATAATCTTCCAGGGAGGTTCTGGGTGGATGTTAGGCAAGAATAAGTGCCCAAATTGGGGTAAATTGCGTCAAAAATAGTGGTTGTCTTGGAACTTGTCTTGGGTGGTTCTGGTTGGTCCATTTACCCTCAAATTGTGTCTCATATGAGGGGAGATGTATATTGACCATAATGTATAAAATAATCTTCCAGGGTGGTTGTGAAGTAAAGTTATGCCACAATCAATGTGCCTAATATGGGCACTTTTATGACAACGAGTGCTTGTGTTGGAACTGGTCCTGAGTGGTTCTGGTTGGTCCATTTACCCTGAAATTGTGTCTCATATGAGGGGAGATGTATATTGACCATTTTCTATAAAATAATCTTCCAGGGAGGTTCTGGGTGGATGTTAGGCAAGAATAAGTGCCCAAATTGGGGTAAATTGCGTCAAAAATAGTGGTTGTCTTGGAACTTGTCTTGGCTGGTTCTGGTTGGTCCATTTACCCTCAAATTGTGTCTCATATGAGGGGAGATGTATATTGACCATAATGTATAAAATAATCTTCCAGGGTGGTTGTGAAGTAAAGTTATGCCACAATCAATGTGCCTAATATGGGCACTTTTATGACAACGAGTGCTTGTGTTGGAACTGGTCCTGAGTGGTTCTGGTTGGTCCATTTACCCTGAAATTGTGTCTCATATGAGGGGAGATGTATATTGACCATTTTCTATAAAATAATCTTCCAGGGAGGTTCTGGGTGGATGTTAGGCAAGAATAAGTGCCCAAATTGGGGTAAATTGCGTCAAAAATAGTGGTTGTCTTGGAACTGGTCTTGGGTGGTTCTGGTTGGTCCATTTACCCTGAAATTTTGTCTCATATGAGGGTAGACGTATATTGACCATTTTCTATAAAATAATCTTCCAGGGTGGTCGTGAAGTAAAGTTATGCCACAATCAATGTACCTAATATGGGCACTTTTATGACAACGAGTGCTTGTATTGGAACTGGTCCTGAGCGGTTCTGGTTGGTCCGTTTACCTGGGAATTGTATATCATTTGTGGGTAGATGTATAATTCACAATTTTGTGTAAAATTGGTCTTCCAGGGAGGTTCTGGGGGGATGTTAGGCCAGAAATAGTGCCCAAATTGGGGTAAATTGCGTCAAAAATAGTGGTTGCATTGTAACTGGTCCTGGGTGGTTCTGGTTGGTCCATTTACCCTGAAATTTTGTCTCATATGAGGGTAGACGTATATTGACCATTTTGTACAAAATAATCTTCCAGGGTGGTTGTGAAGTAAAGTTATGCCACAATCAATGTGCCTAATATGGGCACTTTTATGACAACGAGTGCTTGTGTTGGAACTGGTCCTGAGTGGTTCTGGTTGGTCCATTTACCCTGAAATTGTGTCTCATACGAGGGGAGATTTATATTGACCATTTTCTATAAAATAATCTTCCAGGGAGGTTCTGGGTGGATGTTAGGCAAGAATAAGTGCCCAAATTGGGGTAAATTGCGTCAAAAATAGTGGTTGTCTTGGAACTTGTCTTGGGTGGTTCTGGTTGGTCCATTTACCCTGAAATTTTGTTTCATATGAGGTGTTGGAATAATGATTCAAACCTTTTAAATCATTATTAGTAATATTTAATTAAAAAAGGAAGAACATCTTTCAACAAATTCTGCTTACAACTTCGAAGGAGATGCCTTGTGACGCCGTCTCAGTCCACAGTGCATTCTGATGAGCTGCATACTCTTCGGTCCATTTAGCGGCACATAACCAAAACATTCAAAGGTAATCTGATTTAAACAATTGCCATTATTAGATTGAAAGAAAAACACCTGCGTAAGAATTTGCAGTATAAGCATAATAATTTCTTTATAAGGTAAACTGCCGGTGTCCCAGACAAAACAATTTATGAGTCCTTCGTAGATCATTGCGAACTTGCATCCGGGTGGCTGGGTTGCGAGGTCTATCTCCCAGTAAACAGTCCTTGGAGGGTGAGGTGTTATGTCAACAAGCTGGAGCCAGCAGGGTGACCTCGAGTTTGTCCCAGTCTCAAATTAAAGACACTCTTATACAAAAGTAATTAAAATGCCTTATTACTTATTAAAAATGCTTACAAAACATATAGAAACACCCCATAATAATTCTAACATTCCCTCCTTTTACTATATGTTTGTTATTCATTTTATGACAAATTCAAAATGAGAGGATGGTCGTCAACCGATTAGAAAACAGGCGCTGCTGAGAAATAGTCCAGCCTGGAAAAGGGATTCTCGCCGTGCACGGTCACTCCAGATATTAAACTGCAGCGTCTGGATTCCTTATCGATGTGTTGACCCCGGCTACTCGAAGGACCAAATGTTGGAATAATGATTCAAACCTTTTAAATCATTATTAGTAATATTTAATTAAAAAAGGAAGAACATCTTTCAACAAATTCTGCTTACAACTTCGAAGGAGATGCCTTGTGACGCCGTCTCAGTCCACAGTGCATTCTGATGAGCTGCATACTCTTCGGTCCATTTAGCGGCACATAACCAAAACATTCAAAGGTAATCTGATTTAAACAATTGCCATTATTAGATTGAAAGAAAAACACCTGCGTAAGAATTTGCAGTATAAGCATAATAATTTCTTTATAAGGTAAACTGCCGGTGTCCCAGACAAAACAATTTATGAGTCCTTCGTAGATCATTGCGAACTTGCATCCGGGTGGCTGGGTTGCGAGGTCTATCTCCCAGTAAACAGTCCTTGGAGGGTGAGGTGTTATGTCAACAAGCTGGAGCCAGCAGGGTGACCTCGAGTTTGTCCCAGTCTCAAATTAAAGACACTCTTATACAAAAGTAATTAAAATGCCTTATTACTTATTAAAAATGCTTACAAAACATATAGAAACACCCCATAATAATTCTAACATGAGGGTAGATGTATATTGACTAATTTGTATAAAATAATCTTCCAGGGAGGTTGTGAAGTAAAGTTTAGCTACAATCAATGTACCTAATATGGGCACTTTTATGACAACGAGTGCTTGTATTGGAACTGGTCCTGAGCGGTTCTGGTTGGTCCATTTACCCAGGAATGGTGTCTCATTTGTGGGTAGATGTATAATTCACAATTTTGTATAAAATTAGTCTTCCAGGGATGTTCTGGGGGGATGTTAAGCCATAAATAGTGTCCAAATTGGGGTAAATTGCGTTAAAAATAGTGGTTGCATTGGAACTGGTCTTGGGTGGTTCTGGTTGGTCCATTTACCCTGAAATTTTGTCTCATATGAGGGTAGATGTATATTGAACATTCTGTATAAAATAATCTTCCAGGGTGGTTGTGAAGTAAAGTAATGCCACAATCAGTGTGCCTAATATGGGCACTTTTATGACAACGAGTGCTTGTATTGGAACTGGTCCTGAGTGGTTCTGGTTGGTCCATTTACCCAGGAATTGTGTCTCATTTGTGGGCATGTGTAAAATTGACAATTTTGTATAAATTTAGTCTTCCAGGGAGGTTCTGGGGGGATGTTAGGCAAGAAATAGTGTCCAAATTGGGGTAATTTTCGTTAAAAATAGTGGTTGCATTGGAACTGGTCTTGGGTGGTTCTGGTTGGTCCATTTACCCTGAAATTTTGTCTCATATGAGGGTAGATGTATATTGACCATTTTGTATAAAATAATCTTCCAGGGTGGTTGTGAAGTAAAGTTATGCCACAATCAATGTACCTAATATGGGCACTTTTATGACAACGAGTGCTTGTAATTGGAACTGGTCTTGGGTGGTTCTGGTTGGTCCATTTACCCAGGAATTGTGTCTCATTTGTGGGTAGATGTATAATTGACAATTTTGTGTAAAATTAGTCTTCCAGGGAGGTTCTGGGGGGATGTTAGGCAAGAAATAGTGTCCAAATTGGGGTAATTTTCGTTAAAAAGAGTGGTTGCATTGGAACTGGTCTTGGGTGGTTCTGGTTAGTCCATTTACCCAGAAATTTTGTCTCATATGAGGGTAGATGTATATTGACCATTCTGTATAAAATAATTTTCCAGGGTGGTTGTGAAGTAAAGTTATGCCACAATCAATGTACCTAATATGGGCACTTTTATGACAACGAGTGCTTGTATTGGAACTGGTCCTGAGCGGTTCTGGTGTGTCCATTTACCCAGAAATTGTGTCTTATTTGTGGGTAGATGTATAATTCACAATTTTGTGTAAAATTAGTCTTCCAGGGAGGTTCTGGGGGGATGTTAGGCAAGAAATAGTGCCCAAAATTGGGTAATTTTCGTTAAAAATAGTGGTTGCATTGGAACTGGTCTTGTGTGGTTCTGGTTGGTCCATTTACCCAGAAATTGTGTCTCATATGAGGGGAGATGTATATTGAACATTCTGTATAAAAGAATTTTCCAGGGTGGTTGTGAAGTAAAGTTATGCCACAATCAATGTACCTAATATGGGCACTTTTATGACAACGAGTGCTTGTATTGGAACTGGTCCTGAGCGGTTCTGGTTGATCCATTTACCCGGGAATTGTGTCTGATTTGTGGGTAGATGTATATTTCACCATTTTGTATAAAATTAGTCTTCCAGGGAGGTTCTGGGGGGATGTAAAGCCATAAATAGTGCCCAAATTGGGGTAAATTGCGTTAAAAATAGTGGTTGCATTGTAACTGGTCTTGGGTGGTTCTGGTTGATCCATTTACCCTGAAATTTTGTCTCATATGAGGGTAGATGTATTTTGACCATTTTGTATAAAATAATCTTCCAGGGTGGTTGTGAAGTAAAGTTATGCCACAATCAATGTACCTAATATGGGCACTTTTATGACAACGAGTGCTTGTATTGGAACTGGTCTTGGGTGGTTCTGGTTGGTCCATTTACCCAGGAATTGTGTCTCATTTGTGGGTAGATGTATAAATCACCATTTTGTATGAAATTAGTCTTCCAGGGAGGTTCTGGGGGGATGTTAGGCAAGAAATAGTGCCCAAATTGGGGTAAATTGCGTCAAAAATAGTGGTTGTCTTGGAACTTGTCTTGGGTGGTTCTGGTTGGTCCATTTACCCTGAAATTTTGTCTCATATGAGGGTAGATGTATATTGACTAATTTGTATAAAATAATCTTCCAGGGAGGTTGTGAAGTAAAGTTTAGCTACAATCAATGTACCTAATATGGGCACTTTTATGACAACGAGTGCTTGTATTGGAACTGGTCCTGAGCGGTTCTGGTTGGTCCATTTACCCAGGAATTGTGTCTCATTTGTGGGCATGTGTAAAATTGACAATTTTGTATAAATTTAGTCTTCCAGGGATGTTCTGGGGGGATGTTAAGCCATAAATAGTGTCCAAATTGGGGTAAATTGCGTTAAAAATAGTGGTTGCATTGGAACTGGTCTTGGGTGGTTCTGGTTGGTCCATTTACCCTGAAATTTTGTCTCATATGAGGGTAGATGTATATTGAACATTCTGTATAAAATAATCTTCCAGGGTGGTTGTGAAGTAAAGTAATGCCACAATCAGTGTGCCTAATATGGGCACTTTTATGACAACGAGTGCTTGTATTGGAACTGGTCCTGAGTGGTTCTGGTTGGTCCATTTACCCAGGAATTGTGTCTCATTTGTGGGCATGTGTAAAATTGACAATTTTGTATAAATTTAGTCTTCCAGGGAGGTTCTGGGGGGATGTTAGGCAAGAAATAGTGTCCAAATTGGGGTAATTTTCGTTAAAAATAGTGGTTGCATTGGAACTGGTCTTGGGTGGTTCTGGTTGGTCCATTTACCCTGAAATTTTGTCTCATATGAGGGTAGATGTATATTGACCATTTTGTATAAAATAATCTTCCAGGGTGGTTGTGAAGTAAAGTTATGCCACAATCAATGTACCTAATATGGGCACTTTTATGACAACGAGTGCTTGTAATTGGAACTGGTCTTGGGTGGTTCTGGTTGGTCCATTTACCCAGGAATTGTGTCTCATTTGTGGGTAGATGTATAATTGACAATTTTGTGTAAAATTAGTCTTCCAGGGAGGTTCTGGGTGGATGTTAGGCAAGAATAAGTGCCCAAATTGGGGTAAATTGCGTCAAAAATAGTGGTGGTCTTGGAACTTGTCTTGGGTGGTTCTGGTTAGTCCATTTACCCAGAAATTTTGTCTCATATGAGGGTAGATGTATCTTGACCATTCTGTATAAAATAATTTTCCAGGGTGGTTGTGAAGTAAAGTTATGCCACAATCAATGTACCTAATATGGGCACTTTTATGACAACGAGTGCTTGTATTGGAACTGGTCCTGAGCGGTTCTGGTGTGTCCATTTACCCAGAAATTGTGTCTTATTTGTGGGTAGATGTATAATTCACAATTTTGCGTAAAATTAGTCTTCCAGGGAGGTTCTGGGGGGATGTTAGGCAAGAAATAGTGCCCAAAATTGGGTAATTTTCGTTAAAAATAGTGGTTGCATTGGAACTGGTCTTGTGTGGTTCTGGTTGGTCCATTTACCCAGAAATTGTGTCTCATATGAGGGGAGATGTATATTGAACATTCTGTATAAAAGAATTTTCCAGGGTGGTTGTGAAGTAAAGTTATGCCACAATCAATGTACCTAATATGGGCACTTTTATGACAACGAGTGCTTGTATTGGAACTGGTCCTGAGCGGTTCTGGTTGGTCCATTTACCCGGGAATTGTGTCTGATTTGTGGGTAGATGTATATTTCACCATTTTGTATAAAATTAGTCTTCCAGGGAGGTTCTGGGGGGATGTAAAGCCATAAATAGTGCCCAAATTGGGGTAAATTGCGTTAAAAATAGTGGTTGCATTGTAACTGGTCTTGGGTGGTTCTGGTTGATCCATTAACCCTGAAATTTTGTCTCATATGAGGGTAGATGTATTTTGACCATTTTGTATAAAATAATCTTCCAGGGTGGTTGTGAAGTAAAGTTATGCCACAATCAATGTACCTAATATGGGCACTTTTATGACAACGAGTGCTTGTATTGGAACTGGTCTTGGGTGGTTCTGGTTGGTCCATTTACCCAGGTATTGTGTCTCATTTGTGGGTAGATGTATAAATCACCATTTTGTATGAAATTAGTCTTCCAGGGAGGTTCTGGGGGGATGTTAGGCAAGAAATAGTGCCCAAATTGGGGTAAATTGCGTCAAAAATAGTGGTTGTCTTGGAACTTGTCTTGGGTGGTTCTGGTTGGTCCATTTACCCTGAAATTTTGTCTCATATGAGGGTAGATGTATATTGACTAATTTGTATAAAATAATCTTCCAGGGAGGTTGTGAAGTAAAGTTTAGCTACAATCAATGTACCTAATATGGGCACTTTTATGACAACGAGTGCTTGTATTGGAACTGGTCCTGAGCGGTTCTGGTTGGTCCATTTACCCAGGAATGGTGTCTCATTTGTGGGTAGATGTATACTTCACAATTTTGTATAAAATTAGTCTTCCAGAGATGTTCCGGGGGGATGTTAAGCCATAAATAGTGTCCAAATTGGGGTAAATTGCGTTAAAAATAGTGGTTATATTGGAACTGGTCTTGGGTGGTTCTGGTTTGTCCATTTACCCTGAAATTTTGTCACATATGAGGGTAGATGTATATTGACCATTCTGTATAAAATAATCTTCCAGGGTGGTTGTGAAGTAAAGTTATGCCACAATCAATGTGCCTAATATGGGCACTTTTATGACAACGAGTGCTTGTATTGGAACTGGTCCTGAGCGGTTCTGGTTGGTCCATTTACCCAGGAATGGTGTCTCATTTGTGGGTAGATGTATAATTGAAAATTTTGTATAAAATTAGTCTTCCAGGGAGGTTCTGGGGGGATGTTAGGCAAGAAATAGTGTCCAAATTGGGGTAATTTTCGTTAAAAATAGTGGTTGCATTGGAACTGGTCTTGGGTGGTTCTGGTTGGTCCATTTACCCAGAAATTGTGTCTCATTTGTGGGTAGATGTATATTTCACAATTTGGTATAAAATTAGTCTTCCAGGGAGGTTCTGGGGGGATGTTAGGCAAGAATAAGTGCCCAAAATTGGGTAATTTTCGTTAAAAATAGTGGTTGCATTGGAACTGGTCTTGGGTGGTTCTGGTTGGTCCATTTACCCAGAAATTGTGTCTCATATGAGGGGAGATGGATATTGAACATTCTGTATAAAATAATCTTCCAGGGTGGTTGTGAAGTAAAGTTATGCCACAATCAATGTACCTAATATGGGCACTTTTATGACAACGAGTGCTTGTATTGGAACTGGTCCTGAGCGGTTCTGGTGTGTCCATTTACCCAGAAATTGTGTCTTATTTGTGGATAGATGTATAATTCACAATTTTGTGTAAAATTAGTCTTCCAGGGAGGTTCTGGGGGGATGTTAGGCAAGAAATAGTGTCCAAATTGGGGTAATTTTCGTTAAAAATAGTGGTTGCATTGGAACTGGTCTTGGGTGGTTCTGGTTGGTCCATTTACCCTGAAATTTTGTCTCATATGAGGGTAGATGTATATTGACCATTTTGTATAAAATAATCTTCCAGGGTGGTTGTGAAGTAAAGTTATGCCACAATCAATGTACCTAATATGGGCACTTTTATGACAACGAGTGCTTGTATTGGAACTGGTCTTGGGTGGTTCTGGTTGGTCCATTTACCCAGGAATTGTGTCTAATTTGTGGGTAGATGTATAAATCACCATTTTGTATAAAATTAGTCTTCCAGGGAGGTTCTGGGGGATGTTAGGCAAGAAATAGTGCCCAAATTGGGGTAAATTGCGTCAAAAATAGTGGTTGTCTTGGAACTTGTCTTGGGTGGTTCTGGTTGGTCCATTTACCCTGAAATTTTGTCTCATATGAGGGTAGATATATATTGACTAATTTGTATAAAATAATCTTCCAGGGAGGTTGTGAAGTAAAGTTTAGCTACATTCAATGTACCTAATATGGGAACTTTTATGACAACGAGTGCTTGTATTGGAACTGGTCCTGAGCGGTTCTGGTTGGTCCATTTACCCAGGAATGGTGTCTCATTTGTGGGTAGATGTATACTTCACAATTTTGTATAAAATTAGTCTTCCAGGGATGTTCTGGGGGGATGTTAAGCCATAAATAGTGTCCAAATTGGGGTAAATTGCGTTAAAAAAAAGTGGTTATATTGGAACTGGTCTTGGGTGGTTCTGGTTGGTCCATTTACCCTGAAATTTTGTCTCATATGAGGGTAGATGTATATTGACCATTCTGTATAAAATAATCTTCCAGGGTGGTTGTGAAGTAAAGTTATGCCACAATCAATGTGCCTAATATGGGCACTTTTATGACAACGAGTGCTTGTATTGGAACTGGTCCTGAGCGGTTCTGGTTGGTCCATTTACCCAGGAATGGTCTCTCATTTGTGGGTAGATGTATAATTGACAATTTTGTATAAAATTAGTCTTCCAGGGAGGTTCTGGGGGGATGTTAGGCAAGAAATAGTGTCCAAATTGGGGTAATTTTCGTTAAAAATAGTGGTTGCATTGGAACTGGTCTTGGGTGGTTCTGGTTGGTCCATTTACCCAGAAATTGTGTCTCATATGAGGGAAGATGTATATTGAACATTCTGTATAAAATAATCTTCCAGGGTGGTTGTGAAGTAAAGTTATGCCACAATCAATGTACCTAATATGGGCACTTTTATGACAACGAGTGCTTGTATTGGAACTGGTCCTGAGCGGTTCTGGTGTGTCCATTTACCCAGAAATTGTGTCCTATTTGTGGGTAGATGTATAATTCACAATTTTGTGTAAAATTAGTCTTCCAGGGAGGTTCTGGGGGGATGTTAGGCAAGAAATAGTGCCCAAATTGGGGTAATTTTCGTTAAAAAGAGTGGTTGCATTGGAACTGGTCTTGGGTGGTTCTGCTTGGTCCATTTACCCAGAAATTTTGTCTAATATGAGGGTAGATGTATATTGACCATTCTGTATAAAATAATTTTCCAGGGTGGTTGTGAAGTAAAGTTATGCCACAATCAGTGTGCCTAATATGGGCACTTTTATGACAACGAGTGCTTGTATTGGAACTGGTCTTGGGTGGTTCTGGTTGGTCCATTTACCCAGGAATTGTGTCTCATTTGTGGGTAGATGTATAATTCACCATTTTGTATAAAATTAGTCTTCCAGGGAGGTTCTGGGGGGATGTTAGGCAAGAAATAGTGTCCAAATTGGGGTAATTTTCGTTAAAAATAGTGGTTGTCTTGGAACTTGTCTTGGGTGGTTCTGGTTGGTCCATTTACCCAGAAATTGTGTCTCATTTGTGGGTAGATGTATAATTCACAATTTGGTATAAAATTAGTCTTCCAGGGAGGTTCTGGGGGGATGTTAGGCAAGAAATAGTGTCCAAATTGGGGTAATTTTCGTTAAAAATAGTGGTTGCATTGGAACTGGTCTTGGATGGTTCTGGTTGGTCCATTTACCCAGGAATGGTGTCTCTTTTGTGGGTAGATGTATAATTGACAATTTTGTATAAAATTAGTCTTCCAGGAAGGTTCTGGGGGGATGTTAAGCCATAAATAGTGCCCAAATTGGGGTAAATTGCGTTAAAAATAGTGGTTGCATTGTAACTGGTCTTGGGTGGTTCTGGTTGATCCATTTACCCTGAAATGTTGTCTCATATGAGGGTAGATGTATATTGACTAATTTGTATAAAATAATCTTCCAGGGAGGTTGTGAAGTACAGTTATGCCACAATCAATGTACCTAATATGGGCACTTTTATGACAACGAGTGCTTGTATTGGAACTGGTCCTGAGCGGTTCTGGTTGGTCCATTTACCCAGGAATGGTGTCTCTTTTGTGGGTAGATGTATAATTGACAATTTTGTATAAAATTAGTCTTCCAGGGAGGTTCTGGGGGGATGTTAAGCCATAAATAGTGCCCAAATTGGGGTAAATTGCGTTAAAAATAGTGGTTGCATTGTAACTGGTCTTGGGTGGTTCTGGTTGATCCATTTACCCTGAAATTTTGTCTCATATGAGGGTAGATGTATATTGACCATTTTGTATAAAATAATCTTCCAGGGTGGTTGTGAAGTAAAGTTATGCCACAATCAATGTACCTAATATGGGCACTTTTATGACAACGAGTGCTTGTATTGGAACTGGTCCTGAGTGGTTCTGGTTGGTCCATTTACCCAGGAATTGTGTCTCATTTGTGGGTAGATATATAATTGACAATTTTGTATAAAATTAGTCTTCCAGGGAGGTTCTGGGGGGATGTTAGGCAAGAAATAGTGTCCAAATTGGTGTAATTTTCGTTAAAAATAGTGGTTGCATTGGAACTGGTCTTGGGTGGTTCTGGTTGGTCCATTTACCCAGAAATTGTGTCTCATTTGTGGGTAGATGTATAATTCACAATTTGGTATAAAATTAGTCTTCCAGGGAGGTTCTGGGGGGATGTTAGGCAAGAATAAGTGCCCAAAATTGGGTAATTTTCGTTAAAAATAGTGGTTGCATTGGAACTGGTCTTGGGTGGTTCTGGTTGGTCCATTTACCCAGAAATTGTGTCTCATATGAGGGGAGATGTATATTGAACATTCTGTATAAAACAATCTTCCAGGGTGGTTGTGAAGTAAAGTTATGCCACAATCAATGTACCTAATATGGGCACTTTTATGACAACGAGTGCTTGTATTGGAACTGGTCCTGAGCGGTTCTGGTGTGTCCATTTACCCAGAAATTGTGTCTTATTTGTGGATAGATGTATAATTCACAATTTTGTGTAAAATTAGTCTTCCAGGGAGGTTCTGGGGGGATGTTAGGCAAGAAATAGTGTCCAAATTGGGGTAATTTTCGTTAAAAATAGTGGTTGCATTGGAACTGGTCTTGGGTGGTTCTGGTTGGTCCATTTACCCTGAAATTTTGTCTCATATGAGGGTAGATGTATATTGACCATTTTGTATAAAATAATCTTCCAGGGTGGTTGTGAAGTAAAGTTATGCCACAATCAATGTACCTAATATGGGCACTTTTATGACAACGAGTGCTTGTATTGGAACTGGTCTTGGGTGGTTCTGGTTGGTCCATTTACCCAGGAATTGTGTCTCATTTGTGGGTAGATGTATAAATCACCATTTTGTATAAAATTAGTCTTCCAGGGAGGTTCTGGGGGATTTTAGGTAAGAAATAGTGCCCAAATTGGGGTAAATTGCGTCAAAAATAGTGGTTGTCTTGGAACTTGTCTTGGGTGGTTCTGGTTGGTCCATTTACCCTGAAATTTTGTCTCATATGAGGGTAGATGTATATTGACTAATTTGTATAAAATAATCTTCCAGGGAGGTTGTGAAGTAAAGTTTAGCTACAATCAATGTGCCTAATATGGGCAATTTTATGACAACGAGTGCTTGTATTGGAACTGGTCCTGAGCGGTTCTGGTGTGTCCATTTACCCAGAAATTGTGTCCTATTTGTGGGTAGATGTATAATTCACAATTTTGTGTAAAATTAGTCTTCCAGGGAGGTTCTGGGGGATGTTAGGCAAGAAATAGTGCCCAAATTGGGGTAATTTTCGTTAAAAAGAGTGGTTGCATTGGAACTGGTCTTGGGTGGTTCTGCTTGGTCCATTTACCCAGAAATTTTGTCTCTTATGAGGGTAGATGTATATTGACCATTCTGTATAAAATAATTTTCCAGGGTGGTTGTGAAGTAAAGTTATGCCACAATCAGTGTGCCTAATATGGGCACTTTTATGACAACGAGTGCTTGTATTGGAACTGGTCCTGAGCGGTTCTGGTTGGTCCATTTACCCGGGAATTGTGTCTCTTTTGTGGGTAGATGTATAATTAACCATTTTGTATAAAATTAGTCTTCCAGGGAGGTTCTGGGGGGATGTTAAGCCATAAATAGTGCCCAAATTGGGGTAAATTGCGTTAAAAATAGTGGTTGCATTGTAACTGGTCTTGGGTGGTTCTGGTTTATCCATTTACCCTGAAATTTTGTCTCATATGAGGGTAGATGTATATTGACCATTTTGTATAAAATAATCTTCCAGGGTGGTTGTGAAGTAAAGTTATTCCACAATCAATGTACCTAATATGGGCACTTTTATGACAACGAGTGCTTGTATTGGAACTGGTCCTGAGCGGTTCTGGTTGGTCCATTTACCCAGGAATTGTGTCTCATTTGTGGGTAGATGTATAATCGACAATTTTGTATAAAATTAGTCTTCCAGGGAGGTTCTGGGGGGATGTTAGGCAAGAAATAGTGTCCAAATTGGGGTAATTTTCGTTAAAAATAGTGGTTGCATTGGAACTGGTCTTGGGTGGTTCTGGTTGGTCCATTTACCCTGAAATTTTGTCTCATATGAGGGTAGATGTATATTGACCATTTTGTATAAAATAATCTTCCAGGGTGGTTGTGAAGTAAAGTTATGCCACAATCAATGTACCTAATATGGGCACTTTTATGACAACGAGTGCTTGTATTGGAACTGGTCTTGGGTGGTTCTGGTTGGTCCATTTACCCAGGAATTGTGTCTCATTTGTGGGTAGATGTATAAATCACCATTTTGTATAAAATTAGTCTTCCAGGGAGGTTCTGGGGGATGTTAGGCAAGAAATAGTGCCCAAATTGGGGTAAATTGCGTCAAAAATAGTGGTTGTCTTGGAACTTGTCTTGGGTGGTTCTGGTTGGTCCATTTACCCTGAAATTTTGTCTCATATGAGGGTAGATATATATTGACTAATTTGTATAAAATAATCTTCCAGGGAGGTTGTGAAGTAAAGTTTAGCTACATTCAATGTACCTAATATGGGCACTTTTATGACAACGAGTGCTTGTATTGGAACTGGTCTTGGGTGGTTCTGGTTGGTCCATTTACCCAGGAATTGTGTCTCATTTGTGGGTAGATGTATAATTCACCATTTTGTATAAAATTAGTCTTCCAGGGAGGTTCTGGGGGGATGTTAGGCAAGAAATAGTGCCCAAATTGGGGTAAATTGCGTCAAAAATAGTGGTTGTCTTGGAACTTGTCTTGGGTGGTTCTGGTTGGTCCATTTACCCTGAAATTTTGTCTCATATGAGTGTAGATGTATATTGACTAATTTGTATAAAATAATCTTCCAGGGAGGTTGTGAAGTAAAGTTTAGCTACAATCAATGTACCTAATATGGGCACTTTTATGACAACAAGTGCTTGTATTGGAACTGGTCCTGAGCGGTTCTGGTTGGTCCATTTACCCAGGAATGGTGTCTCATTTGTGGGTAGATGTATAATTCACAATTTTGTATAAAATTAGTCTTCCAGGGATGTTCTGGGGGGATGTTAAGCCATAAATAGTGTCCAAATTGGGGTAAATTGCGTTAAAAATAGTGGTTGCATTGGAACTGGTCTTGGGTGGTTCTGGTTGGTCCATTTACCCTGAAATTTTGTCTCATATGAGGGTAGATGTATATTGACCATTTTGTATAAAATAATCTTCCAGGGTGGTTGTGAAGTAAAGTTATTCCACAGTCAATGTACCTAATATGGGCACTTTTATGACAACGAGTGCTTGTATTGGAACTGGTCCTGAGCGGTTCTGGTTGGTCCATTTACCCAGGAATGGTGTCTCTTTTGTGGGTAGATGTATAATTGACAATTTTGCATAAAATTAGTCTTCCAGGGAGGTTCTGGGGGGATGTTAAGCCATAAATAGTGCCCAAATTGGGGTAAATTGCGTTAAAAATAGTGGTTGCATTGTAACTGGTCTTGGGTGGTTCTGGTTGATCCATTTACCCTGAAATTTTGTCTCATATGAGGGTAGATGTATATTGACCATTTTGTATAAAATAATCTTCCAGGGTGGTTGTGAAGTAAAGTTATGCCACAATCAATATACCTAATATGGGCACTTTTATGACAACGAGTGCTTGTATTGGAACTGGTCTTGGGTGGTTCTGGTTGGTCCATTTACCCAGGAATTGTGTCTTATTTGTGGGTAGCTGTATAATTCACCATTTTGTATAAAATCTTTCTTCCAGGGAGGTTCTGGGGGGATGTTAGGCAAGAAATAGTGCCCAAATTGGGGTAAATTGCGTCAAAAATAGTGGTTGTCTTGGAACTTGTCTTGGGTCATTCTGGTTGGTCAATTTACCCTGAAATTTTGTCTCATATGAGGGTAGATGTATATTGACTAATTTGTATAAAATAATCTTCCAGGGAGGTTGTGAAGTAAAGTTTAGCTACAATCAATGTACCTAATATGGGCACTTTTATGACAACGAGTGCTTGTATTGGAACTGGTCCTGAGCGGTTCTGGTTGGTCCATTTACCCAGGAATGGTGTCTCATTTGTGGGTAGATGTATAATTCACAATTTTGTATAAAATTAGTCTTCAGGGATGTTCTGGGGGGATGTTAAGCCATAAATAGTGTCCAAATTGGGGTAAATTGCGTTAAAAATAGTGGTTGCATTGGAACTGGTTTTGGGTGGTTCTGGTTGGTCTATTTACCCTGAAATTTTGTCTCATATGAGGGTAGATGTATATTGAACATTCTGTATAAAATAATCTTCCAGGGTGGTTGTGAAGTAAAGTTATCCCACAATCAGTGTGCCTAATATGGGCACTTTTATGACAACGAGTGCTTGTATTGGAACTGGTCCTGAGTGGTTCTGGTTGGTCTATTCACCCAGGAAATGTGTCTCATTTGTGGGTAGATGTATAATTCACAATTTGGTATAAAATTAGTCTTCCAGGGAGGTTCTGGGGGGATGTTAGGCAAGAATAAGTGCCCAAAATTGGGTAATTTTCGTTAAAAATAGTGGTTGCATTGGAACTGGTCTTGGGTGGTTCTGGTTGGTCCATTTACCCAGAAATTGTGTCTCATATGAGGGGAGATGTATATTGAACATTCTGTATAAAATAATCTTCCAGGGTGGTTGTGAAGTAAAGTTATGCCACAATCAATGTACCTAATATGGGCACTTTTATGACAACGAGTGCTTGTATTGGAACTGGTCCTGAGCGGTTCTGGTGTGTCCATTTACCCAGAAATTGTGTCTTATTTGTGGGTAGATGTTTAATTCACAATTTTGTGTAAAATTAGTCTTCCAGTGAGTTTCTGGGGGGATGTTAGGCAAGAAATAGTGCCCAAATTGGGGTAATTTTCGTTAAAAAGAGTGGTTGCATTGGAACTGGTCTTGGGTGGTTCTGGTTGGTCCATTTACCCAGAAATTTTGTCTCATATGAGGGTAGATGTATATTGAACATTCTGTATAAAATAATCTTCCAGGGTGGTTGTGAAGTAAAGTTATGCCACAATCAGTGTGCCTAATATGGGCACTTTTATGACAACGAGTGCTTGTATTGGAACTGGTCCTGAGTGGTTCTGGTTGGTCTATTCACCCAGGAATTGTGTCTCATTTGTGGGTAGATGTATAATTCACAATTTTGTATAAAATTAGTCTTCCAGGGATGTTCTGGGGGGATGTTAAGCCATAAATAGTGTCCAAATTGGGGTAAATTGCGTTAAAAATAGTGGTTGCATTGGAACTGGTCTTGGGTGGTTCTGGTTGGTCCATTTACCCTGAAATTTTGTCTCATATGAGGGTAGATGTATATTGACCATTCTGTATAAAATAATCTTCCAGGGTGGTTGTGAAGTAAAGTTATGCCACAATCAATGTGCCTAATATGGGCACTTTTATGACAACGAGTGCTTGTATTGGAACTGGTCCTGAGCGGTTCTGGTTGGTCCATTTACCCAGGAATGGTGTCTCATTTGTGGGTAGATGTATAATTGACAATTTTTTATAAAATTAGTCTTCCAGGGAGGTTCTGGGGGGATGTTAGGCAAGAAATAGTGTCCAAATTGGGGTAATTTTCGTTAAAAATAGTGGTTGCATTGGAACTGGTCTTGGGTGGTTCTGGTTGGTCCATTTACCCTGAAATTTTGTCTCATATGAGGGTAGATGTATATTGAACATTCTGTATAAAATAATCTTCCAGGGTGGTTGTGAAGTAAAGTTTTGCCACAATCAGTGTGCCTAATATGGGCACTTTTATGACAACGAGTGCTTGTATTGGAACTGGTCCTGGGTGGTTCTGGTTGGTCCATTTACCCTGAAATTGTGTCTCATATGAGGGTAGATGTTTATTGACCATTTTGTATAAAATAATCTTCCAGGGAGGTTCTGGGGGGATGTTAGGCCAGAAATAGTGTCCAAATTGGGGTAATTTTCGTTAAAAATAGTGGTTGCATTGGAACTGGTCTTGGGTGGTTCTGGTTGGTCCATTCACCCTGAATTTTTGTCTCATATGAGGGTAGATGTATATTGACCATTCTGTATAAAATAATCTTCCAGGGTAGTTGTGAAGTAAAGTTATGCCACAATCAATGTACCTAATATGGGCACTTTTATGACAACGAATGCTTGTATTGGAACTGGTCCTGATTGGTTCTGGTTGGTCCATTTACCCAGGAATGGTGTCTTATTTGTGGGTAGATGTATAATTCACAATTTTTTGTAAAATTAGTCTTCCAGGGAGGTTCTGGGGGGATGTTAGGCAAGAAATAGTGCCCAAATTGGGGTAAATTGCGTTAAAAATAGTGGTTGTCTTGGAACTGGTCTTGGGTGGTTCTGGTTGGTCCATTTACCATGAATTTTTGTCTCATATGAGGGTAGATGTATATTGACCATTTTCTATAAAATAATCTTCCAGGGAGGTTCTGGGTGGATGTTAGGCAAGAATAAGTGCCCAAATTGGGGTAAATTGCGTCAAAAATAGTGGTTGCATTATAACCGGTCTTGGGTGGTTCTGGTTGGTCCATTTACCCTGAAATTTTGTCTCATATGAGGGGAGATGTATATTGACCATAATGTATAAAATAATCTTCCAGGGTGGTTGTGAAGTAAAGTTATGCCACAATCAATGTACCTAATATGGGCACTTTTATGACAACGAGTGCTTGTGTTGGAACTGGTCCTGAGTGGTTCTGGTTGGTCCATTTACCCTGAAATTGTGTCTCATTTGAGGGGAGATGTATATTGACCATTTTCTATAAAATAATCTTCCAGGGAGGTTCTGGGTGGATGTTAGGCAAGAATAAGTGCCCAAATTGGGGTAAATTGCGTCAAAAATAGTGATGGTCTTGGAACTTGTCTTGGGTGGTTCTGGTTGGTCCATTTACCCTGAAATTTTGTCTCATATGAGGGGAGATGTATATTGACCATAATGTATAAAATAATCTTCCAGGGTGGTTGTGAAGTAAAGTTATGCCACAATCAATGTGCCTAATATGGGCACTTTTATGACAACGAGTGCTTGTGTTGGAACTGGTCCTGAGTGGTTCTGGTTGGTCCATTTACCCTGAAATTGTGTCTCATATGAGGGGAGATGTATATTGACCATTTTCTATAAAATAATCTTCCAGGGAGGTTCTGGGTGGATGTTAGGCAAGAATAAGTGCCCAAATTGGGGTAAATTGCGTCAAAAATAGTGGTTGTCTTGGAACTTGTCTTGGGTGGTTCTGGTTGTTCCATTTACCCTGAAATTGTGTCTCATATGAGGGGAGATGTATATTGACCACAATGTATAAAATAATCTTCCAGGGTAGTTGTGAAGTAAAGTTATGCCACAATCAATGTACCTAATATGGGCACTTTTATGACAACGAGTGCTTGTATTGGAACTGGTCCTGAGCGGTTCTGGTTGGTCCATTTACCCAGGAATGGTGTCTGATTTGTGGGTAGATGTATAATTCACAATTTTGCGTAAAATTAGTCTTCCAGGGAGGTTCTGGGGGGATGTTAGGCAAGAAATAGTGCCCAAATTGGGGTAAATTGCGTTAAAAATAGTGGTTGTCTTGGAACTGGTCTTGGGTGGTTCTGGTTGGTCCATTTACCCTGAATTTTTGTCTCATATGAGGGTAGATGTATATTGACCATTCTGTATAAAATAATCTTCCAGGGTAGTTGTGAAGTAAAGTTATGCCACAATCAATGTGCCTAATATGGGCACTTTTATGACAACGAGTGCTTGTGTTGGAACTGGTCCTGAGTGGTTCTGGTTGGTCCATTTACCCTGAAATTGTGTCTCATATGAGGGGAGATGTATATTGACTATTTTCTATAAAATAATCTTCCAGGGAGGTTCTGGGTGGATGCTAGGCAAGAATAAGTGCCCAAATTGGGGTAAATTGCGTCAAAAATAGTGGTTGTCTTGGAACTTGTCTTGGGTGGTTCTGGTTGGTCCATTTACCCTGAAATTGTGTCTCATATGAGGGGACATGTATATTGACCATTTTGTATAAAATAATCTTCCAGGGTGGTTGTGAAGTAAAGTTATGCCACAATCAATGTGCCTAATATGGGCACTTTTATGACAACGAGTGCTTGTATTGGAACTAGTCCTGGGTGGTTCTGGTTGGTCCATTTACCCAGGAATGGTATCTCATTTGTGGGTAGATGTATAATTCACCATTTTGTGTAAAATTAGTCTTCCAGGTCCGTCCTGGGGTGATGTTTAGCCAGAAATAGTGTCCCAATTACGGGCACTTGTATTAGAGCAGTGCAGGTCGGTTCGGGGGTCAATTTCACCCCGGAAAAGCTTCCCAAAAAACGGTCACTTGTATAACAAACGAGGATATAACTGATAAGTTACACTTTACCCTTTAGTTTGAGCTCAACTACCCGTGAAATGACTCTCTTGTGCTGGAACGGTATTTTGACGTAATACCTCCGTTTGTCCGCGAGACGGCAGAAATGAGTCCGGCCAACCGGGAAAAAATGTCAAAAATGGTCGAAAATGGTTAAAATCAACCCAGAAATAGTGCATCGAAAGCCCGCAGAAAGTTTTGAAAAAGATCGGTAAATTTTGGAAAATGTCAAAAATGGTCGAAAATGTTTAAAATCAACCCAGGAATAGTGCATCGAAAGCCCGCAGAAAGTTTTGAAAAAGATCGGTAAATTTGGGAAAATGTTAAAAATGGTCGAAAATGGTTAAAATCAACCCAGAAATAGTGCATCGAAAGCCCGCAGAAAGTTTTGAAAAAGATCGGTAAATTTGGGAAAATGTCAAAAATGGTCGAAAATGTTTAAAATCAACCCAGGAATAGTGCATCGAAAGCCCGCAGAAAGTTTTGAAAAAGATCGGTAAATTTGGGAAAATGTTAAAAATGGTCGAAAATGTTTAAAATCAACCCAGGAATAGTGCATCGAAAGCCCGCAGAAAGTTTTGGAAAAGATCTTTAAATTTGGGAAAATGTCAAAAAACGGTCGAAAATGTTTAAAATCAACCCAGGAATAGTGCATCAAAAGCCCGCAGAAAGTTTTGGAAAAGATCGGTAAATTTAAGCGTATTTTTTCTAAGTGTGAAGGGACTTAGAAAAATCCATATCCGCTCATGTGTCACTATTCTCGGACATGCACTGTGAAAAACACCGTTGATGTGTGTGGAGCTCGCAAATTAAGCGGATTTTTTCTAAGTGTGAAGGGACTTAGAAAAATTTCTGGAGCTCAGAAATTCAGCGGGGCATCAGCCGACCCAATCCGCTCACGGTGCACTATTCTCGGATCGACTCGGGGCGAACCCCCGCCGATTTTAAAAGTGCTGAAACTCGAAAAATATACGGAGCTCGACGATGAAACCTGGTATCTGTCGATAATATCCGCCCACGAAGCACTGTTCCCGGGGAGAAATCCCTCCGATGCCCGTGAAGACCGGTGGGATATAATTTGCCTACTCGTGCAAAATCCGGTGGTCTGCAGAAACCCTTCGGCAAGTATATAGGGAGAGGAAATGTTTGAAAGTGAGCTCCAGGCTGCGAACCGACCCTGACCTCTCCCGGGGTCCAGGTGGATCACCTAATGTTCGGACAACGTTGGCAAAGTGTTGGGATGTCCGAGGGTGGTTCTCCTGATTTTTTACGAATTTTTTTGTAAGTCCTGCGGGACTTAGAAATTTTTTCTGAAAATTTAAGCAGATTTTTTCTAAGTGTGAAGGGGCTTAGAAAAATCCATATCCGCTCATGTGTCACTATTCTCGGACATGCACTGTGAAAAAGACCGTTGATGTGTGTGGTGCTCACACTTTGAAAAATTTCTGGAGCTCGAAATTTCAGCGGGGCGTCAGCCAACCCGTATCCGCCCATGGAGCACTATTCTCGGATAGGCTTGAGGGAAAACCCCGCCGATTTTTGTGGTGCTCAAAAATCAAAAATTTCATGGAGCTCAGAAATTCAGCGGGGCATCAGCCAGCTCAATCCGCTCATGTGTCACTATCTTCGGACATGCACTGTGAAAAACACCGTTGATGTGTGTGGAGCTCGGACTTTGAAAAATTTCTGGAGGTCAGAAATTCAGCGGGGCATCAGCCAGCTCAATCCGCTCATGTGTCACTATCTTCGGACATGCACTGTGAAAAACACCGTTGATGTGTGTGGAGCTCGGACTTAGAAAAATTTCTGGAGGTCAGAAATTCAGCGGGGCATCAGCCAGCTCAATCCGCTCATGTGTCACTATCCTCGGACATGCACTGTGAAAAACACCGTTGATGTGTGTGGAGCTCGGACTTAGAAAAATTTCTGGAGCTCAGAAATTCAGCGGGGCATCAGCCAACCCAATCCGCTCATGTGTCACTATCCTCGGACATGCACTGTGAAAAACACCGTTGATGTGTGTGGAGCTCGGACTTAGAAAAATTTCTGGAGCTCAGGATTTCAGCGAGCCATTCCAAACCCATATCCGCTCATGTGAGCCTATCCTCGGATAGGCTCGGGGAAAAACCCCGCCGAAGTGTGTGGTGCTCACACTTAGAAAAATTTCTGGAGGTCAGAAATTCAGCGGGGCATCAGCCAACCCAATCCGCTCATGTGTCACTATCCTCGGACATGCACTGTGAAAAACACCGTTGATGTGTGTGGAGCTCGGACTTAGAAAAATTTCTGGAGCTCAGAAATTCAGCGGGGCATCAGCCAACCCAATCCGCTCATGTGTCACTATCCTCGGATATGCACTGTGAAAAACACCGTTGATGTGTGTGGAGCTCGGACTTAGAAAAATTTCTGGAGCTCAGAAATTCAGCGGGGCATCAGCCAGCTCAATCCGCTCATGTGTCACTATCTTCGGACATGCACTGTGAAAAACACCGTTGATGTGTGTGGAGCTCGGACTTTGAAACATTTCTGGAGGTCAGAAATTCAGCGGGGCATCAGCCAGCTCAATCCGCTCATGTGTCACTATCCTCGGACATGCACTGTGAAAAACACCGTTGATGTGTGTGGAGCTCGGACTTAGAAAAATTTCTGGAGGTCAGAAATTCAGCGGGGCATCAGCCAGCTCAATCCGCTCATGTGTCACTATCCTCGGACATGCACTGTGAAAAACACCGTTGATGTGTGTGGAGCTCGGACTTAGAAAAATTTCTGGAGCTCAGAAATTCAGCGGGGCATCAGCCAGCTCAATCCGCTCATGTGTCACTATCTTCGGACATGCACTGTGAAAAACACCGTTGATGTGTGTGGAGCTCGGACTTTGAAAAATTTCTGGAGCTCAGAAATTCAGCGGGGCATCAGCCAGCTCAATCCGCTCATGTGTCACTATCTTCGGACATGCACTGTGAAAAACACCGTTGATGTGTGTGGAGCTCAGACTTAGAAAAATTTCTGGAGGTCAGAAATTCAGCGGGGCATCAGCCAGCTCAATCCGCTCATGTGTCACTATCTTCGGACATGCACTGTGAAAAACACCGTTGATGTGTGTGGAGCTCGGACTTAGAAAAATTTCTGGAGGTCAGAAATTCAGCGGGGCATCAGCCAGCTCAATCCGCTCATGTGTCACTATCCTCGGACATGCACTGTGAAAAACACCGTTGATGTGTGTGGAGCTCGGACTTAGAAAATTTTCTGGAGCTCAGAAATTCAGCGGGGCATCAGCCAACCCAATCCGCTCATGTGTCACTATCCTCGGACATGCACTGTGAAAAACACCGTTGATGTGTGTGGAGCTCGGACTTAGAAAAATTTCTGGAGGTCAGAAATTCAGCGGGGCATCAGCCAGCTCAATCCGCTCATGTGTCACTATCCTCGGACATGCACTGTGAAAAACATCGTTGATGTGTGTGGAGCTCGGACTTAGAAAAATTTCTGGAGCTCAGAAATTCAGCAGGGCATCAGCCAGCTCAATCCGCTCATGTGTCACTATCCTCGGACATGCACTGTGAAAAACACCGTTGATGTGTGTGGAGCTCGGACTTTGAAAAATTTCTGGAGCTCAGAAATTCAGCGGGGCATCAGCCAGCTCAATCCGCTCATGTGTCACTATCTTCGGACATGCACTGTGAAAAACACCGTTGATGTGTGTGGAGCTCGGACTTTGAAAAATTTCTGGAGCTCAGAAATTCAGCGGGGCATCAGCCAGCTCAATCCGCTCATGTGTCACTATCTTCGGACATGCACTGTGAAAAACACCGTTGATGTGTGTGGAGCTCGGACTTAGAAAAATTTCTGGAGGTCAGAAATTCAGCGGGGCATCAGCCAGCTCAATCCGCTCATGTGTCACTATCTTCGGACATGCACTGTGAAAAACACCGTTGATGTGTGTGGAGCTCGGACTTAGAAAAATTTCTGGAGGTCAGAAATTCAGCGGGGCATCAGCCAGCTCAATCCGCTCATGTGTCACTATCCTCGGACATGCACTGTGAAAAACACCGTTGATGTGTGTGGAGCTCGGACTTAGAAAAATTTCTGGAGCTCAGAAATTCATCGGGGCATCAGCCAACCCAATCCGCTCATGTGTCACTATCCTCGGACATGCACTGTGAAAAACACTGTTGATGTGTGTGGAGCTCGGACTTAGAAAAATTTCTGGAGGTCAGAAATTCAGCGGGGCATCAGCCAGCTCAATCCGCTCATGTGTCACTATCCTCGGACATGCACTGTGAAAAACACCGTTGATGTGTGTGGAGCTCGGACTTTGAAAAATTTCTGGAGCTCAGAAATTCAGCGGGGCATCAGCCAACCCAATCCGCTCATATGTCACTATCCTCGGACATGGACTGTGAAAAACACCGTTGAAGTGTGTGGAGCTCGGACTTAGAAAAATTTCTGGAGCTCAGAAATTCAGCGGGAGGTCGTCCAACCCAGTCCGCTCACGGTGCACTATTCTCGGATTGACTCGGGGCGAACCCCCGCCGATTTTAAAAGTGCTGAAACTCGAAAAATATACGGAGCTCGACGATGAAACCTGGTATCTGTCGATAATATCCGCCCACGAAGCACTGTTCCCGGGGAGAAATCCCTCCGATGCCCGTGAAGACCGGTGGGATATGATTTGCCTACTCGTGCAAAATCCGGTGGTCTGCAAAAAGCCTTCGGCAAGTATATAGGGAGAGGAAATTTTTGAATGTGAGCTCCGGGCTGCGAACCGACCCTGACCTCTCCCGGGGTCCAGGTAGATCACCCTATGTTTGGACAACGTTGGCAAGGTGTTGGGGTGTCCGAGGGTGGTCCTCCTGATTTTTAACGATTTTTTTCTAAGTCCTACGGGACTTAGAAAAATTTTCGGAAAATTTAAGCGGATTTTTTCTAAGTGTGAAGGGGCTTAGAAAAATCCATATCCGCTCGTGTGTCACTATCCTCGGATAAGCTCGTGATAAGACCCCGCAGATGTGTGTGGTGCTCACACTCGGAAAAATTTCTGGAGCTCGAAATTTCAGCGGGGCAAAACAAACCCATATCCGCCCTTGTGAGCCTATCGTCGGATAGGCTCGAGGGAAACACCGTTGATGTGTGTGGTGCTCACACTTTGAAAAATTTCTGGAGCTCGGGAACTCAGCGGGGGCTTCAGCAACCCATATCCGCTCATGTGTCACTATCCTCGGACATGCACTGTGAAAAACACCGTTGATGTGTGTGGAGCTCGGACTTAGAAAAATTTCTGGAGCTCAGAAATTCAGCGGGGCATCAGCCAACCCAATCCGCTCATGTGTCACTATCCTCGGACATGCACTGTGAAAAACACCGTTGATGTGTGTGGAGCTCGGACTTAGAAAAATTTCTGGAGCTCAGAAATTCAGCGGGGCATCAGCCAGCTCAATCCGCTCATGTGTCACTATCCTCGGACATGCACTGTGAAAAACACCGTTGATGTGTGTGGAGCTCGGACTTAGAAAAATTTCTGGAACTCAGAAATTCAGCGGGGCATCAGCCAGCTCAATCCGCTCATGTGTCACTATCCTCGGACATGCACTGTGAAAAAGACCGTTGAAGTGTGTGGTGCTCACACTTAGAAAAATTTCTGGAGCTCAGAAATTCAGCGGGGCATCAGCCAGCTCAATCCGCTCACATGTCACTATCCTCGGATAGGCATGTTGGAAAACACCGTTGAAGTGTGTGGTGCTCACACTTAGAAAAATTTCTGGAGCTCAGAAATTCAGCGGTGCATCAGCCAGCTCAATCCGCTCACGTGTCACTATCCTCGGATAGGCATGTTGGAAAACACCGTTGATGTGTGTGGTGCTCACACTTAGAAAAATTTCTGGAGCTCAGGATTTCAGCGGGGCATCAGCCGACCCATTCCGCTCATGTGTCACTATCCTCGGACAGGCATGTTGGAAAACACCGTTGATGTGTGTGGTGTTCACACTTAGAAAAATTTTCTGAGAAAAATCTCTGGAGCTCAGGATTTCAGCGAGCCATTCCAAACCCATATCCGCTCATGTGAGCCTATCCTCGGATAGGCTCGGGGAAAAACCCCGCCGAAGTGTGTGGTGCTCACACTTAGAAAAATTTCTGGAGGTCAGAAATTCAGCGGGGCATCAGCCAACCCAATCCGCTCATGTGTCACTATCCTCGGACATGCACTGTGAAAAACACCGTTGATGTGTGTGGAGCTCGGACTTAGAAAAATTTCTGGAGCTCAGAAATTCAGCGGGGCATCAGCCAACCCAATCCGCTCATGTGTCACTATCCTCGGATATGCACTGTGAAAAACACCGTTGATGTGTGTGGAGCTCGGACTTAGAAAAATTTCTGGAGCTCAGAAATTCAGCGGGGCATCAGCCAGCTCAATCCGCTCATGTGTCACTATCTTCGGACATGCACTGTGAAAAACACCGTTGATGTGTGTGGAGCTCGGACTTTGAAACATTTCTGGAGGTCAGAAATTCAGCGGGGCATCAGCCAGCTCAATCCGCTCATGTGTCACTATCCTCGGACATGCACTGTGAAAAACACCGTTGATGTGTGTGGAGCTCGGACTTAGAAAAATTTCTGGAGGTCAGAAATTCAGCGGGGCATCAGCCAGCTCAATCCGCTCATGTGTCACTATCCTCGGACATGCACTGTGAAAAACACCGTTGATGTGTGTGGAGCTCGGACTTAGAAAAATTTCTGGAGCTCAGAAATTCAGCGGGGCATCAGCCAGCTCAATCCGCTCATGTGTCACTATCTTCGGACATGCACTGTGAAAAACACCGTTGATGTGTGTGGAGCTCGGACTTTGAAAAATTTCTGGAGCTCAGAAATTCAGCGGGGCATCAGCCAGCTCAATCCGCTCATGTGTCACTATCTTCGGACATGCACTGTGAAAAACACCGTTGATGTGTGTGGAGCTCAGACTTAGAAAAATTTCTGGAGGTCAGAAATTCAGCGGGGCATCAGCCAGCTCAATCCGCTCATGTGTCACTATCTTCGGACATGCACTGTGAAAAACACCGTTGATGTGTGTGGAGCTCGGACTTAGAAAAATTTCTGGAGGTCAGAAATTCAGCGGGGCATCAGCCAGCTCAATCCGCTCATGTGTCACTATCCTCGGACATGCACTGTGAAAAACACCGTTGATGTGTGTGGAGCTCGGACTTAGAAAATTTTCTGGAGCTCAGAAATTCAGCGGGGCATCAGCCAACCCAATCCGCTCATGTGTCACTATCCTCGGACATGCACTGTGAAAAACACCGTTGATGTGTGTGGAGCTCGGACTTAGAAAAATTTCTGGAGGTCAGAAATTCAGCGGGGCATCAGCCAGCTCAATCCGCTCATGTGTCACTATCCTCGGACATGCACTGTGAAAAACATCGTTGATGTGTGTGGAGCTCGGACTTAGAAAAATTTCTGGAGCTCAGAAATTCAGCAGGGCATCAGCCAGCTCAATCCGCTCATGTGTCACTATCCTCGGACATGCACTGTGAAAAACACCGTTGATGTGTGTGGAGCTCGGACTTTGAAAAATTTCTGGAGCTCAGAAATTCAGCGGGGCATCAGCCAGCTCAATCCGCTCATGTGTCACTATCTTCGGACATGCACTGTGAAAAACACCGTTGATGTGTGTGGAGCTCGGACTTTGAAAAATTTCTGGAGCTCAGAAATTCAGCGGGGCATCAGCCAGCTCAATCCGCTCATGTGTCACTATCTTCGGACATGCACTGTGAAAAACACCGTTGATGTGTGTGGAGCTCGGACTTAGAAAAATTTCTGGAGGTCAGAAATTCAGCGGGGCATCAGCCAGCTCAATCCGCTCATGTGTCACTATCTTCGGACATGCACTGTGAAAAACACCGTTGATGTGTGTGGAGCTCGGACTTAGAAAAATTTCTGGAGGTCAGAAATTCAGCGGGGCATCAGCCAGCTCAATCCGCTCATGTGTCACTATCCTCGGACATGCACTGTGAAAAACACCGTTGATGTGTGTGGAGCTCGGACTTAGAAAAATTTCTGGAGCTCAGAAATTCATCGGGGCATCAGCCAACCCAATCCGCTCATGTGTCACTATCCTCGGACATGCACTGTGAAAAACACTGTTGATGTGTGTGGAGCTCGGACTTAGAAAAATTTCTGGAGGTCAGAAATTCAGCGGGGCATCAGCCAGCTCAATCCGCTCATGTGTCACTATCCTCGGACATGCACTGTGAAAAACACCGTTGATGTGTGTGGAGCTCGGACTTTGAAAAATTTCTGGAGCTCAGAAATTCAGCGGGGCATCAGCCAACCCAATCCGCTCATATGTCACTATCCTCGGACATGGACTGTGAAAAACACCGTTGAAGTGTGTGGAGCTCGGACTTAGAAAAATTTCTGGAGCTCAGAAATTCAGCGGGAGGTCGTCCAACCCAGTCCGCTCACGGTGCACTATTCTCGGATTGACTCGGGGCGAACCCCCGCCGATTTTAAAAGTGCTGAAACTCGAAAAATATACGGAGCTCGACGATGAAACCTGGTATCTGTCGATAATATCCGCCCACGAAGCACTGTTCCCGGGGAGAAATCCCTCCGATGCCCGTGAAGACCGGTGGGATATGATTTGCCTACTCGTGCAAAATCCGGTGGTCTGCAAAAAGCCTTCGGCAAGTATATAGGGAGAGGAAATTTTTGAATGTGAGCTCCGGGCTGCGAACCGACCCTGACCTCTCCCGGGGTCCAGGTAGATCACCCTATGTTTGGACAACGTTGGCAAGGTGTTGGGGTGTCCGAGGGTGGTCCTCCTGATTTTTAACGATTTTTTTCTAAGTCCTACGGGACTTAGAAAAATTTTCGGAAAATTTAAGCGGATTTTTTCTAAGTGTGAAGGGGCTTAGAAAAATCCATATCCGCTCGTGTGTCACTATCCTCGGATAAGCTCGTGATAAGACCCCGCAGATGTGTGTGGTGCTCACACTCGGAAAAATTTCTGGAGCTCGAAATTTCAGCGGGGCAAAACAAACCCATATCCGCCCTTGTGAGCCTATCGTCGGATAGGCTCGAGGGAAACACCGTTGATGTGTGTGGTGCTCACACTTTGAAAAATTTCTGGAGCTCGGGAACTCAGCGGGGGCTTCAGCAACCCATATCCGCTCATGTGTCACTATCCTCGGACATGCACTGTGAAAAACACCGTTGATGTGTGTGGAGCTCGGACTTAGAAAAATTTCTGGAGCTCAGAAATTCAGCGGGGCATCAGCCAACCCAATCCGCTCATGTGTCACTATCCTCGGACATGCACTGTGAAAAACACCGTTGATGTGTGTGGAGCTCGGACTTAGAAAAATTTCTGGAGCTCAGAAATTCAGCGGGGCATCAGCCAGCTCAATCCGCTCATGTGTCACTATCCTCGGACATGCACTGTGAAAAACACCGTTGATGTGTGTGGAGCTCGGACTTAGAAAAATTTCTGGAACTCAGAAATTCAGCGGGGCATCAGCCAGCTCAATCCGCTCATGTGTCACTATCCTCGGACATGCACTGTGAAAAAGACCGTTGAAGTGTGTGGTGCTCACACTTAGAAAAATTTCTGGAGCTCAGAAATTCAGCGGGGCATCAGCCAGCTCAATCCGCTCACATGTCACTATCCTCGGATAGGCATGTTGGAAAACACCGTTGAAGTGTGTGGTGCTCACACTTAGAAAAATTTCTGGAGCTCAGAAATTCAGCGGTGCATCAGCCAGCTCAATCCGCTCACGTGTCACTATCCTCGGATAGGCATGTTGGAAAACACCGTTGATGTGTGTGGTGCTCACACTTAGAAAAATTTCTGGAGCTCAGGCTTTCAGCGAGGCAATACAAACCCATATCCGCCCTCGTGAGCCTATCCTCGGATAGGCTCGAGGGAAAACACCGTTGATGTGTGTGGTGCTCACACTTAGAAAAATTTTCAGAGAAAAATCTCTGGAGCTCGTGATTTTCAGCGAGCCATTACAAACCCATATCCGCTCATGTGAGCCTATCCTCGGATAGGCTCCAGGAAAAACCCCGCTGATTTTTATGGTGCTCGCATGATTTGGGTCTACCAGGACATTCACGTGGGTCTACCCCATGCTCGAAACTGGGTCTACCCCATAATATAACTTGGGTCTACCAGGAGAGCGAATTTGGGTCTACCAAATATAAGGGGATATAACTCACCTACTCGTGCAAAATCCGGTGGTCTGCAGAAACCCTTCGGCAAGATTATAGGGAGAGAAAAATTTTGAATGTGAGCTCCAGGCTGCTGAAGGACCCAAATCTCTCCCCGGGTCCAGCTGGAGCTCCTGATGTTCGGACAACGTTGGCAAGGTGTTGGGGTGTCCGAGGCTGGTTCTCGTGATTTTAACGAATTTTTTCTAAGTGTGAAGGGACTTAGAAAATTTTCGACAAGTGAGAGTGGCGAACTCACTAAGGCGGTCGTAACCGTCTACACCAGTCCGACGATGGTGTGCTATTCAGGGATAACTGATAACACGAGGTGGGTCCTGACCTGGAACAGGCACACGGACTTAGAAAAATTTTGACAAGTGAGAGTGGCAAACTCACTAAGGCGGTCGTAACCGTCTACACCAATCCGACAATGGTGTGCTATTCAGGGATAAATGAAAACACGAGGTGGGTCCTGACCTGGAACAGGCACACGGACTTAGAAAATTTTTGACAAGTGAGAGTGGCAAACTCACTAAGGCGGTCGTAACCGTCTACACCAGTCCGACAATGGTGTGCTATTCAGGGATAAATGATAACACGAGGTGGGTCCTGACCTGGAACAGGCACATGGACTTAGAAAAATTTTGACAAGTGAGAGTGGCGAACTCACTAAGGCGGTCGTAACCGTCTACACCAATCCGACAATGGTGTGCTATTCAGGGATAAATGATAACACGAGGTGGGTCCTGACCTGGAACAGGGACACGGACTTAGAAAAATTTTGACAAGTGAGAGTGGCGAACTCACTAAGGCGGTCGTAACCGTCTACACCAATCCGACAATGGTGTGCTATTCAGGGATAAATGATAACACGAGGTGGGTCCTGACCTGGAACAGGCACAAGGACTTGGACATGGAACTGAGCTGGGAACTAAGCTGGGAACTGGCGGAATCATAAACGAAATTTGGTGGAGTCTGACATGGAACGGAGCTGGGAACTGGCGGAATCGAACGAGGTGGGACCTGACCTAGCAACAGGCACAAGGACTTGGACATGGAACTGAGCTGGGAACTAAGCTGGGAACTGGCGGAATCATAAACGAAATTTGGTGGAGTCTGACATGGAACGGAGCTGGGAACTGGCGGAATCGAACGAGGTGGGACCTGACCTAGCAACAGGCACAAGGACTTGGACATGGAACTGAGCTGGGAACTAAGCTGGGAACTGGCGGAATCATAAACGACATTTGGTGGAGTCTGACATGGAACGGAGCTTGGGAACTGGCGAAATCGAACGAGGTGGGACCTGACCTAGCAACAGGCACAAGGACTTGGACATGGAACTGAGCTGGGAACTGGCGGAATCATAAACGAAATTTGGTGGAGTCTGACATGGAACGGAGCTTGGGAACTGGCGAAATCGAACGAGGTGGGACCTGACCTAGCAACAGGCACAAGGACTTGGCCATGGAACTGAGCTTGGGAACTGGCGAAATCGAACGAGGTGGGACCTGACCTAGCAACAGGCACAAGGACTTGGCCATGGAACTGAGCTGGGAACTAAGCTGGGAACTGGCGGAATCATAAACCAAATTTGGTGGAGACTGACATGGAACGGAGCTGGGAACTGGCGAAATCGAACGAGGTGGGACCTGATCTAGCAACAGGCAAAATGGGAAACGAAATTTGGTGGAGACTGACATGGAACGGAACTGGGAACTGGCGAAATCGAACGAGGTGGGACCTGACCTAGCAACAGGCAAAATGGGCAACGAAATTTGGTGGAGACTGACATGGAACGGAGCTTGGGAACTGGCGAAATCGAACTTTGATGGGTCGGGGAAATAACATATTTCGAACCCCACCCATCTCCCCATTACCCTTTCCCCACTGACCGATTGGCAAACAAGACCCGCCTCAGGAGGGCTCACGCCGGCCCGGCTTATAACGCCGGTGCTCGGGCGACTGGGTTCCTTCGCCCTGCGGGTTCGACTAAGGGCTTGCGACACGAATCTTCCCTAGGGGGGGCATTTGCCAGGGGTCGAAGTCGCTACCCTGAACCGTTTCAGCGAGACCGAGACGCCCCGTCTGACTCAGCGGTCCTACCTCGGAGCCCGCCGCCGCACCCGACGGCCCTTGTAGGGACGACCCGGACGGCGTGCGGGATTCACTCCAGCGAACATTTCTTTCTCAGGCAAACCAAACTCCTTTCGAGGAAAGAGTGGCGGCGGCCAAGGATGACGGGTAGGCAGCCCCAGACGTTTAAAGGCCTGCTGCCGCTGAGGGGTGCGTCCGGCCGGCGGCCCCTGTGGTCCCCACATTTACGTAGCCCAAATGTTGGAGGATGCAGGATGGATATGATGAGCGGTGACGTGTGTGTCTGGACACGCCGGGAGCCCTCC